>NW_015551077.1:437051-442963 GCF_001515605.1 Sinocyclocheilus anshuiensis | reverse complement strand
TCAGTTGAAAACATTGCAATTGTGTTTTAAAATACAACAACGAGCCCTACGAAACCATTTAAAGAGGCGCGTTCAGCGGTCTCCGTGACGGGATAGGAAACAATCAACAAAGTAAAATGATCTCAAACATACGGCGCGCTCTCTTCATTTTATCAAATGGTCATAATCACATCTATTCATTTTACAATCCTGCTACTAGCATTTTATTCAGACTAAAACCCCTTTAATTCGGGTGAGAAAGCGTTTTTTTTTTTATTTGAGTGGCTTTTGCACATCCTGTCTTGCCGCTGCAATCAACGAATTTTGCAGCATTAAGGTTAACGATTAATTGATTAATTGATCGTTAATTTAAACGACGATCGATCATGGAAATTATCAAAAATTGACATCCCTAGTTGTGATGCCTAATTTCACTTGTACCATGTAAATGATTAATTTGATTATTTAGTCGTTTTATTTTGATTTGCTTTGACCAAATAGTATATCATTTTAATTTCAGATATTTATAGGTTAATAAGCATTACATTTAAAAGAATTATCTGTATCAATGTCCATATCAGTATTTTGGCCCGTATCATTATTGGCCAGAATTTAATATAGGTTTATCTCTAAGCAAAAAAAAAACAAAAAAAAAAACTCCTATGCGATCCAACCAAGCATTTGGACAATTAGCTCAAAGCTCATGGTCAGTGTCTTCATGCAGACTGGGCTGCTTATGGACGCATGAACAGGCTTATTTTCATTTGGCCACTTTAATTTAGCCTCTGTCAATTTTAAATGCAGCGTCCCGAGACACGTGCCTATTTATACAACTCAAGTACAAGCCCACAATTATTCTGATTCCCTAAATGAGGACATTTTTTACTCTTTGGGATTAATTAAAATAGCATTTCATCTGTAAACGGTCCAAAAGATGTGCGTGTATGATGTATTTGTAATTGCGTGCTTTCATTAGAGGCTGTTTGCTTGAGTTCAGAGCACAATTGTGAACAGTCGTGTGTCCTTGTTAGTCCTGTGAATTGATTACGTGAAACGAGAGCCTGATAGCCGTATCTTGCTGGAGCTGACCCTCCTGCTTTTGTTCCGCAGGGAAGAAGGTGTGTGTTTGTTGGGGGGTCGAGTCTTTGTCCGGGACAGCTGTTATCAGTGCATTCCCGCTCCTCTCTGGGCTCCGTGGAGGACTCTGATAACTCCCAGCATGCACTCTAGTGTGAGTGGAGTCTGTTGTAGTTGGCTGGATTTATAGAGTCACCGTCTCGTCTGATATCTCTGATTATTGATACGCTGGAAGGATTTGTTTCCTTCTGAGTGTCCACTGATACATTTTAAAGGATTCTTTTAGGACTGCACTGATGGTGGATATTTTCATTTCATAGCTATTTTCACATTATGACTGAAAACTGATGCAATGAACAATATTGTAAATCTTGTATTATTCTGATAGTTATGATCAATTAAAACATTTCTGTATGATCAGTGTGTTTTTTAATCTGGTATAGAAGAGAACTGAATGGAATGCTGTTGAACTGAATATCTGCTTTTAATTTGACATTATTTCTAATATTGACCTATAACTGTTGTTTGAAACCAAAAGATAGTTGAATAAAGTAGGAAAGCATACAAATTAGGGATGCTCCGATCCGCCTTTTTTGCCTCCGATACCGATTCCGATACCTAGGGTTCGGTATTGGCCGATACCGATTCTGATCCGATACCAGTGAAGTTTTTTTCCCTCATTTAAATAGACGTAGAATTTATATATCTCTGTGTGTGGAACTGATAATCATTCTTTCACAATCTACTAGATACAGACTACTTCATTATAAAGAAAAATAAAATAAACAAATATGAAAAAATATAGGCCTATGTATATTTATAATCTATGACAAAAATTTATCATAAACTAGGTTAGTGGATAATTCGGCAGCAAAGGTTATTCTAGAAAAATCAGTGCACAACGATCCGAGAAAAATGGCACTATCGGAGCCGATACCCGATATGAATATCGGATCGGTGCATCCCTAATACAAATAATTATAATAATAGTAAAATAATAATTGGCTTATTTCTATTACTTAGAATTTCAATAATGATGCATCACAGAAATAAAAAACTGTTCAATATTGTGGTATGGGAAAATGTTAGTACTCATAATATCAATTTATAACATCAGCCAATGACTATAAACTTTAAAATCGCAAATTTGAACAAAAGCAATCCATTGATGCTAATGGCTGTGCGACCTGTAGCATCTTTGTTGTTAAACAGTTTGTGCTTTGTGAATATCTGCTCTGGTTGTGAGTTGAAGTATTCCATTAAGAGAGCGATCTAAAATTAGCCGTGTCACATTGGAATGACAGGAAGTGAGTGATACCTGACGTGATCTTTCAGGCACAAGTGTGATGTTGCCAGAGGTCTGGCCATCGTCAGAGATTCACCGTCTCCCCCTCTAATACTAGCTGAGAACCTAAAATAACTGCTTCTGGATGCCTTCCCCCACATGAGATCCAGCACACTTCAGGTGCAGCAGTCTTAAAGGGATAGTTCAACCAAAAATGAAATTACTCTCATTGTTTACCCACCCTCATTTTGTTCCAAACCTGTTTCACTTTCATTCAATGCTCTTTTCCATGGAGGATGCAGCTTATAAAAGATGGTAAATGTCCTGGAGGAATCAAGGTTACTATAGCAACATCATTTGCTTTCATTCAGAAATTGTTCCTTTCTGTTGGATGCTTTTTATATCCTCTGATTTCTTTTTTTGGTAATTTTCGGCCTGAGTTTGAAGAATTGACTTGCATTGAGAAAGTATTTTTTACGTTCCTGCAGAACATAGAAATTCCCCCACATTTTTCCCACCTATGTGAATGTCACTGCTAGAGGTCATTGAATGGAAATGAACTACAGCATCCATCCATGCTGTGTCCCCTCGCTCCCATGAAACCTGAGCCCTAATCATTACCTATAGGCTCTTTATAATACTGTAGAGTCAGCAGCCTTCAGCTATATATAGCCTTTTCGATACAGTGGACGCTTCACTGGTGTCACGTTTTTCCCTTTTTCACTCCCAAAGAAGTCGTTCAGCGGATGTGGAAGATGTCAGTCTTACATGCTGCTTTGGGATCAGTTCATACTAACATAACCTTAAATATGGCGTCGGTTTCCATGCAATAGTTTGAATTGTCAGTAGGGTTGAGAATCATTAGAATTTTAGTGATTCCGAATTCAATTCCCTTATCAGTTCCATTTCTTAACGATTCCTAGTTTCGATTCCAATAAGGTATAAAAGAATGAAGTCAAACATTTAGATATCAGACGTATTTATTCTTTTATCTTTTTGCAAAACATTCTTTTGCCTATGGTTTTAACAAAAATACCACAGCAAAAACAGATACACTATCTAATTTAGATTTCAAACATCATTAGGGATGCACAATATATTGGCCACCATATCAGTATCGGTCGATAAATGTCAATTTTTCTGTTATTGTTATCGAACCGATAAGAAAATTTGGCCGATATCTTAAAGCCGATAAATAATGCATTATTTCCTGCAGAGACACTTCAGATGCGCACTGTTTGCCATGATGGTTTTTTAATTGCTTAAAATATTATTGGAATCACTTCGAAAAGGAAAATACAGTGAAATGCAACATGTGCAGGGCAAGTCTGTCATATTATAATGAGATCATTAGCTACTGTAAAATCATGTTATGGAATCTTTGTTAGCCCGTGTTTGGTAGTGCAGTCGTTTTTCTGCATATCTACTATTCATTGCTCTAGCGTTGACAAAATGTCACAATGTTGCCGAGTGGCTTTCGGAACGAGGTGCAGCATGCTGGCAGTATGGAGATAGCTGACAAAACTATGCTAATGTTCGCCAGACTGTCTAGTCATGTTGCCAAACTGAGGAAGATGGTACTTCTTCACTGAAATTTTTATCAAATGTGCAAACTTTTTAAATAACTAACATAAACCTTTAGGACATAACAGTGCCACATAACACAGCCTGTATCCTACAAGCACAACTGTTTGGTTGGACTTCAAATGGCACTGCTTCAGCAGAAAGTCCTGTTTATTCACTATTTGCCTCTATCAATACCTCACATACTGTATTCAGAGAGCAATAAACGTGTTGTATGAACTCTGGTCAGTGCACTATTTTTCTGCTGCTATTGATAAAGTAATCCCATGTTGCAGCTGTGCTAAACAGTGTGAAGGAGTGAGGGAAGGAAAACGTGCATGGAATCTGTCGTCACTCTGGGCCCGCACGTTCCAGCCTGACAGCCTGTCAAAAGAGCTACACATGCATACTGCATTTACAACATTTTTAGGGAGTTTGGAGGCAGGCATGTACACAGTGGGTTTCAAGTTAAAGGGGTCCTATTTAGGGATGTGCGGGTCTAGTCGACTAAACGGTACAGCTCCTACTAGTCGACACTGAAAACAATAGTCGATTACACGACAGAAAAAACAACAACATGATTTTATCATTCAGTTTACCATCATTTTAACATTGCATTTAAAACATTTTAAATAAGTTAAAATAAAACCTTTGAAAAATAATACATTATTTAAAAAAGTTTATCTGGGCGGAAACTACATCTTTACCTCAGACCTCACATGCGTTTTCTTCGTGTCAGTTGCGGCGAGTTCAAAAATGACCATGCGAAAGACGAGCAAGGTGTGGGATTATTTTGAATTAGAAGGAAATGGAAAAGTTTTGTGTAAACTGTGTAATGTCAAATTGTCTTACAATAACTCTACTGGAGCGATGCGTAATCATATTCAATACAGGCACGTAGGCGTTAGCTTAGAGGCTGGCCAAAGCCAACAAATGTCAATCACGTCATTCACTACAACCCGCCGGTGCTGCGAGCCCATCCGCGCCATCTATTCCTCTAACGATTAACGAACACCCACTTCGGTGGTGGTGCGGGATGTCCAGGCGCTTTCTGAAACTCTTATCGGCTTGCTTTTCGTTATCTCTGCGTGCCTGCGACTTCAGTTCCTGCCGAGCGCGTTTTTTCAAGTGCATATTGTTAATCGCCTCAGGTCCCGTCTTTCACCAGACCACGTTGATAATTTCACTGAACAAATGCATGGTCTGAGTAAGTAAAATGGGCATTGTTGCATTATTTTGTTTTTAGACGATATAGCCTACACGAAGTACGTTTTTAAAAGCCGTTTTAATGCTATTTCTTGATAAACCTTCCTATTGTTTTGACTTTTGTTTTAACAGGCGCTTTCTGAAACTCTATCGGCTTGCTTTTCGTTATCTCTGCGTGCCTGCGACTTCAGTTCCTGCCGAGTGCGTTTTTTCAAGTGCATGAATTTTATTGTTAATCGCCTCAGGTCCTGTCTTTCATCAGACCACGTTGATAATTTCACTGAACAAATAACGCATGGTCCGAGTAAGTAAAATGGGCATTGTTGCATTGCTTTGTTTTTAGACAATATAGCCTACACGAAGTATTTTTTAAAAGCTGTTTTAATGCTATTTCTTGATAAACCTTCCTATTGTTTTTGACTTGTGTTTTAATATGTTGGCTAACGTTATATGAAGATTAAGAATTCTGTCAGGCTATTGATTGATTTTCCATTGTTCTGCATTTCCCCAGCTGATTTGAATAAATAAGGACGATATAGCCTACACGAAGTACGTTTTTAAAAGCCGTTTTAATGCTATTTCTTGATAAACCTTCCTATTGTTTTGACTTTTGTTTTAATATGTTGGCTAACGTTATATGAAGATTAAGAATTCTGTCAGGCAATTGATTGATTTTCCATTGTTCTGCATTTCCCCAGCTGATTTGCATAAATAAGCTATGCTTTGGCTTACGTTGAGTGTATGCTCTTCTTTTTTTTCTTTTTAACGACCGCCTAAAATGAAATGATGATAACGAGAGGCA
>NW_015551077.1:436610-436965 GCF_001515605.1 Sinocyclocheilus anshuiensis | reverse complement strand
AGCTCCTTGTTGAGAAAGATAATGTAGCTCTTGAGCGATTAAGCTATTTTATTGATAAAATTGCGGGGCAGCATTAAAAAATTTGTGCGCGTGCGCAACGTGATCTGTGTGAGTGACTAAAATCGTGTGTGCATGAGATACAGTGAAGACAACGCATTAGTTTAGAACTCTTCAAAAAAAAAATTTTTTTTTTTTTAATGTAGAAATTGTTAATTTGTGCAATGATAACCTACCAGCAATGTAAAGATGATTTTTTAAAATATATTAGTATGAGTACATTACAATATAAATTTATTAGAACGAGTACATTATTATTTATGGGCTTAAAAACAAGATGCAAACAATCAGAATATTG
>NW_015551077.1:435527-435881 GCF_001515605.1 Sinocyclocheilus anshuiensis | reverse complement strand
TCCCCAGTCTGGCATGAACGGCTCGAATAGTTCCTGTATCAAATGAAGGCCGCCTTCTGAAATACGAAATGTGCTGTGATTGGTTAGCTTGGGCCAGCGTGTGTTGTGATTGGCACCACTCGCAGTGTTACCAAGTCCGTGGTTTTCCCGCGGAATTGGGCTACTTTAACACTGTTGCTGCGGGTTGTTTTTCTTGTCTGTGGCTTGAAGCGACTCCAATAACATGATATTTATTAGTGCTGTGTTCGATACATCGATACAACGATGTATCGTCAAAGAGATTTGACGATGCGAGTATCGATACAGCTGGCCCTGTATCGATATTGTGGCACGTGTGCAGCAGTGGACCGCACT
>NW_015551077.1:430417-434995 GCF_001515605.1 Sinocyclocheilus anshuiensis | reverse complement strand
AAGATCAAGTAAAACTAGCAATGAGATACAGCCTTGGTCTGACACAAGAAGCAAGTCATTTGTAATTTTAACAAGTGCAGTTTTTGTGCTATGGTGGGGCCTGAAACCTGACTGAAATTCTTCATAGAGATAATTTTTCAGTGTAAATATTGCGTCAATATCAATTCAATTTGAGCGCAATTTAAACCCGGATGATTGTGACCACTCTGAGTTCGTCTGCCTTGGGAAAGCTAGCGTGTCTCCGACATAGTGATAACACTCGTTGCCTTCTCTAGTGCAGCTCAACCAGGTCTCGTCCCATTCGTCAATATTTGTGATATCACAAATCCCGGAAAATATGCGTTGCAGTCCAAACGAGTCGTTCGTTGTAGTTTTTGAAAAGTGATTTCTGTTAAATAAAATATCTCCTTTTGAATTGGACTTTGAGCTTTGTAACTTTGCAGATTTTTTTTATGCTCAAACAGCAACATTACAGACTAAATAAAGCCCAGCGCTGGGTAAAATATGGACAAACCCAGCGATTGGGTTGTTTTGACCCAGCGGTTGGGTTACTGCCCAGACGGTTGGGTTAAACATTTAACCCAACTGTTGGTTGAAAACAACCCAATCACTGGGTTTGTCCATATTTTACCCAGTTGTATTTAACCCAGCATTTTTAGAGTTATAGGTGCCACTAAAGCATTCTAATGTTCTTCAAATATGGCTTATCATATTTCATATTTCATTTCATGTTTCGAGTCTTATGTTTTGAACTTGAGTGTTACATCATGTACTGATGCTAGACTTATTCATTTGTTAAAGGGATAGTTCACGCAAAAATAAAAACTGTCATCTCACCCTTATGTTGTTCCCAAACTATATGATTTTTCTTTCTTTTTTTTTTCCTTTTTTTTGTGAAACCTTTTGTGAAGACCTTTTGAGAAATGTCTCAGTGTTTTTTATTTATTTATTTATTTATTGTGGAACATAAAAGAAGATATTTTGAGAAATAGAAATGTCTCTGTGTTGTTTTATTTTATATTTTTTTATTTAGCCAATGGGCTCCGAAGTTGTTTGGTTCCCAACAATTAACTAAAATGTCTTATTTTATGTTCCACAAAAGCAAGAAAGTCATGCAGTTTTGAATGATATGAGGGTGAGTAAATAATAACAGAATTTTCATTTTTGCGTGGACCTCTTTAAGAGTAAACTTCTCATTTAAAAAAAAAAAATGGAATAGTAAAGAAGTCATAGGCAAGACACAGGAAGTGCCTCTCATTTTTTCAAGTCGCTAAATTATAGACATTACTGCATGGTTAAGTAATATATAAAACATTTTGGGTTTAAAAATAACTACATTGTGAAACTGGCATCAGATTGACTTTCTCTTCCATTATAGTCCATATAAACAGGTTATAATTGGTTTCTATGTCCGGTTTCTATGGCCACAGTGAAATCCCATTGTTCTGATTGACTTTGATTGTGATTGACTTTGATTTGAACTTCCAGATTGCTAGTAATTGTCATCCAAATTGTGTTGTATGTGGTTAGGATAGGTGTAATGTGGTCAAAAACCCTGAAACTCATTCATTGCCACCTGGTTTTAGTAAATGAATCCGCATCATTGTAACATTTGTTAACCGATTATTATATAATCTGTCATGTCATTCCAAACCCAACTTTCTTCGGTGGAACCTAAAAGAAGATATTTTGAGAAATGTCTATATAAAGTAAGTCATTGGACTCCATTGCTATTTGGTTACCATCATACTTCAAAATGTCTTTTATATTCTGTGGAAAAATGTAAGTAATACAGGTTTGGAACGACATGAAGGTGAGTAAATGATGACAGTATTGTCACTTCTGGCTGTACTATCCATTCAATCATGGTAATTTCACTGAAATTATCACAAACAGGAAAGAGATATACTATTTAACTTTGGTTATGATTGACCAAATGCATCAACAACTAGGCCTACCACAAAAGTATATGTACACCTAAGTAATGAGAAAAACCCATTACATAATGTAGACTCCCAGAATTTAATTTCTCTGCTCTGCTTCAGCATTGGCATTTACCTGCAGGTTTCATAGCCGGTTAAGTACTAGAGGGATTTTGGAGTGTTGTCCCCCCCCCCTCCGCGGCACTGAAAGGGTTAACACCGATACAGCACTTTCTACTGCAGATGGATCTGTGCTCCTACTGAGCAGAGCAGTTCTACAGTGAAGCACTGCTGCAGCTCTGTACACACACTCACACTTACTCACTCGAACGGTGCCCGGTGGCAGGGATTTAATTCAACGGTGCACGTTTTGTGTGAAGAGGTTGGCTAAAAGAAAAGAGGATACGAACAAACCCATGCAACTTTACTGGAAGTGTGCGGAGTACTTTTTAAAAGCGCCTGAGCTGCTCAGCAAATCGATGCGGTCGGTGGATGCGCCTCATCTCTTTTCCAAAGTGATTGAACAGTAACTTGCTGTTCTCGGCTGGCCACCGCTTGATACATCGGGGCAGGGTTGGGACTCTCTTTTTGTCTGTACCTCTCTCTCCCTCCCTTCCCCCCCTCTCTCTGCACATCTTCTTCCCTCCCCCGCCTCGTGCCGACTGAATCAGGGATCTCGCTGTGATCAGGCAGGTTCAGTATGAGGGCTGGAGGCTTGCCAGAGTGCACATGGGTCTGTGGGACCTTGGTTTTGGATCATGCACGTGACTGAAGAAAGCTACAGATATGCTTCTGGTTCTTCTGAGATGACCTAATGGCTGTAAGTAACGTTATGCCGAGTTCTTGTTGTAATTTTTTGTGATAACGTTGGATTTCTATCTTAAGCAAGTAACTTGCATTCAAGTTAAACCTGATTTTGCTCCGAAATGCTGAATGCAACACATTAAACCTTTCGGCATTGGTGTGTTTTAGTTTCTTAATACTTTGGAGGAGTACAACAAGTGCTCCAACAGTTGCGCATATTGGTGGTGGACTCAAGCAAGCTGTTAGTTTTCATTTAGCTGCAGTGTTTGGCGTGTCTTTAGCGCCATAAATCTGCAGTGATGTTGCCGTGGTGCGTATGTGCAGGTTGTTGCTACGTCCTCTGGGAACCACCTCCCCTTGCTGTGAGCTTTCCTGCTCTTTCGTTTGAATAGCTGGATCACATGCTCCTGGATTGGGCCTTTTAGCCATCGTCAGCACTTTGAGACACATCTTTCTCCATTTCTGAAGTCATCAGTCATCAGCTCCTACGTGTTACGGTCTGATGCCAGATCCAAAGGTTGTGTGTGTGTTTAAGAGAGACATTTGGATGTTTTTCCACCCTCCTCATCTTCTTTTGGCTTCTAGTCCACATACACAATGTTCTCTGGGTGCGTTTGTTTGCACTGTCCAATGCAGCTCCTGCTCTGTCTGGCTCAGCTAACATTTAACCCCTTAATTACATTGTTTTAATTCATAAATACTATGTTTTTGTGGAGCTGTACCACACGGCATCTTCCATGCCATGAAAAAGTTAAATTATCTGATATTTTATGAGACATATTGACCGTTGTAAGGCAGTTATGAGTGTCTGCAGTGGTAATTTCATTTCCTATTTTTTTCCTGCATATTTTTCCCCATTATTTGTGCCACTCTTGGTGGATTAAAGTAATTTCAAAAATGTTACAAAACTGCGCCAGTTCATTTTTAAATAAATTTTAAATAAGTTTTAAAAAAGCAGTCAAACTACTTTTTTCCATTATCTAGTGCTATCCCTAGTTAGTGCTAGATGGCAAAAAGTAAAATAAAATTCCCCAATAATTGGTGGAAATGAGCCAATGTTGACCAATAACCATAAAAAATACTGATTTCAGCTGATACCGATATGATTCTAAAGTATTGTGCATCCCTACTTTTCTACTATCATGAACACTGTTTTCTTCTTGTAACACTGAGAGAAAAGTAGGTAATTTCTCCACAACTTGCTCCTCTTTTTTCAGTGGCCAACATAGTATCTAGTGTTGTCACAGTACCAAAATTTCAGTATTCGGTACCAATACCAGTGAAAATCCACGGTTCTCGTTACCAATTTTGGTACCAAAGCAAAACATAAAAACATGCTAATTGAACAACATTTTTATTAATAACGTTAAACAAAAATTAAATGTACAAAACCAATGCCATTCTTTATACTTGTGGAAAAACTTGAAACAATTTTAAATAAGTAATAAAAGTATGAAAAAAGTAAACAAGTTTCACCCAAAAGTTTAGTCATAGTTCTGCTGCCACTGAAAAACATCTGTAAACTGTTGTCTGTTTTAGGGTTTGCTGGTGTGTTTCAGGATCTTCCTCAGTCTGCAGCTGTAAAAGGAAAATATAATATACTTCAGTAAAGCAATGGGCTGCGTCTGACCAAATGCAACATTAGATCATTGACACCAGCTAAAATATAACTTTTCAGTAAATAACAAACCTCAGCTTTTATAATAAATTTAGATAAGATTACATATATTAAGTGTATATCAAATAGATGGAAACTGTAGTATTAAAAACACTTTACAATAAGATTTTATTTGTTAGATAACATGACCTTACAATAAACAATAGTTATATGGCAATTATTCTTCTTAGGGTT
>NW_015551077.1:420076-429316 GCF_001515605.1 Sinocyclocheilus anshuiensis | reverse complement strand
TTTTCATTTTTTTAGTACCGACTTGGTACCGAAATACCGGGTCTTTTGACAACACTAATAGTATCTAATTTGGTACCACTGCGTTCATTTTTGGATTAGCTCCATATTATCTCAGACCTGCACTTGCACAACTTCACAGAGATTGTTTAATAGCACTTGTCGACACTGTGAATTAGCCTAATCCAGCTGCGTGTCTCCTACCGTCTCCCCTGAACATCATCTTCATGTCGTCCGCATCGCGGCCCTGCTGCTTCCCTGCATCTGAACCCGATGGCGACAACGAGATCTATTTTTAGATCCTCCCTCTTGCTTCATTCGTTTCGCTCTCTCGATTCCACTCTCCTGTGGTGAGGGATAATGTGCTGCATATCCAGATTTAAAAAGACGCTGAATTCCTGCCTTTCAGTTCATACCAGCATAGTAATGACTGTTAGCAGTTAGGAAGAGCTTGACACTTACTATTCGCAATGCCTCAGTCTCGCATTACAAAGAGGCGACTTGGTGGTAAGCAAAGAATCACTCACACAGCTTGTTCACTTTTCCACCCTAATGATGTTGGTATCTTTTTCAGTTTTAATGGGGTATTTCAGGTTTGGGTGTTATCTCTGAAAGAGTCTCTAGTGTCTAACTATTTGAAGGCCAAGTTTGAACTTACGCAAGGATCGTTTACATGCCGTTTGCAAGCAAATTATCCCAGATCCACGTTTTACCCTGTCAGATCACCCCCATATAGTTGTTACGTAAAAACCACAGATATGTACACCATCTGTGCATCTTCCTATAATTGACTTTTTCCGGCTCTGTCAGAATTGATAACCCCTTCCACCCACTCGAACAAGGTTCTGTATTATTAATTAAAATGACTTGGGTAGATTCCTGTCGGAATAGTTGGGCCCTTACCGCTCTTAATGACTGTGTTGAGCTGTGCGATCCATCTGTGAGAGGGTCCATGGCTGCCCATGCCTCCAGGCCTCTGACAGTATAGAGCATTAGCTGCCAGTCAAGCCAGTATTCTTTCTGCACTATGGAGATATGATTGACCAAGGCGTAGGTGAATGTGCAACCTGTCCTTCAGGGAACACATATTTAGCATTATAATATGTGCAAACATTGTGTGCATTATGTGTGCATTTATCCAGTATGATTTACACTGAAATTATTATAGGTACAATGTCCTCTTTGAAAAAACCAATGTAGGGTTCAAACGTACAACTTGTCCATTACTAGACATCCAGATCAGAAATTCCTCTACTGCTCATTCGAATTCCAATTAAACTTCCAGTGGGGTGTGACCAATTCAGATTCCAAATAGTGATTGTTCAACAAGTTTTCATTTACTCGAAAATAATATTTTGGTAATTAAATTTGGGTATTTGGTAATTGATCTCTTAATGCTATTTGTCGTGTTGTGTTCTTAGGTGATAAATTGAACGAGTAGTAATAGTAAGCTCTTCAGTGACAAGTCGCCTCTTGGTATTTCGGCTGGAAAAAATTGGACATATTACTTCTTAACCATCATTTTTGGTGATGGTGAAGTGCGTCCACAGTGCTGGCATGTTTTGTAGCTTATCCATGTTGTGTGCACAAAATAGTCACTGACACAGTCAAAACCACTTCTTTCCACTATAAAAAATTTAATCCAAAACATCCCAGTATGTCTGCTGTCATCTTGTGCGAATGACGTGATTTGGAGCTTGAGTCTGCGCAGTGGTGATTCTTTTGGAGCCCAAGTCTGCACAGTAGTGATTCTTTTGGAGCCCGACTCTGTTCAGTAGTGATTAGTTTGGTGCCTGAGTCTGTGCAGTAGTGATTCTTTTGGAGCCCGAGTCTGTTCAGTAGTGATTCTTTTGGAGCCCGAGTCTGTTCAGTAGTGATTGGTTTGGAGCCCGAGTCAGCGCAGTAGTGATTCTTTTGGAGCCCGAGTCTGCGCAGTGGTGATTCGTTTGGAGCCCGAGTCTGCGCAGTGGTGATTCGTTTGGAGCCCGTGTCTGCGCAGTGGTGTTTCGTTTGGAGCCAGAGTCTGCGCAGTGGTGATTCTTTTGGAGCCCGAGTCTGCGCAGTATTGATTAGTTTGGAGCCCGGTTTGGAGCCAGAGTCTGCACAGTAGTGATTTGTTTGGAGCCCGAGTCTGTGCAGTATTGATCGTGAGGTGGAGCTGCGGTATCAAAGTCCCGCCCAAACTCCTGCAGACCCAATCGTAAACTCACAATCATGACACCACACCCCATTTTTACACTGGAACTAAAATTATGGAAACCATCTTTAGGAAAAATGTATTTGAAGTGTAATTAGATTATTTCATTTGGCTCACATCCCATTCACTTACATGGAGAGGGTGGGGTTTATATTCATCTGGTGGCCACCATCTGGCCACTAGATGGTGATTTGGCTTCACTTTTCATCATTGGAGAAGTGCCAATTAAACAGCACTTTTTAAGTCAATGATTTTGACCTGCCAAAACCGAACTTTTTGGTGCATCACTAATTGCGACTCATGAATTGAAAGGGAACCAATTCTTCACTCAAGTATTTCTCAACCATGGTATTTACAAACGAAACTTTTATTTACATTGTAAGCTGTTGTCTTGTCCATCACAAGTTAATACTTTGGTTACATGGCAAACAACAACTCTTAGGATAATGCTTCAAAAACACCCCAAAAGCCGTTCAAAGTGGTCGCGTCTTCAGTAAATGACTTGTTTCATAACCTTGTCATCACGACTTTCCTCAGACGAGGAATTCTCTTCTTGAGCGGGTTGATGAATTGATGCAATGAAGTTTTATCTCTAGCGTGGGAATCTCTTGATTGAGGAAATCTGTCAAAATGAATCTGGAGCCCACTGGGCTCTTATATGTTTCTACAGCAGCATCAGGACGGTCGTTACAGTCATTCCCATCATGAAGAAATCCTTTTATGACACGTATGACATGAGGCGTTTGATTACTGCCTATGGGCATCCTGAAATTTCTGTCATGTTTCATTTTTGACAGTACATGGAGTATAAGTGAAGGTCGACTGTGCTCATTACATACTTGGCATTTGTTTTATAATATGGTGAGAAACGGAGTGAGACTTTAAAAGAAGAAGCCTGTTCTGATGTATCATGTTTTGCTTTATCCAAAGCAACTTATGTTACACTAATTTTAAGGACAGTCACTTTGGAGGAACCTTTCATCACATGCTAATTGCACCATACTAAAGCAGAAACCGCATAACAACAGGAAAAAAAACACACAGAACATAGCAACCAAATGCCGACATCTCGACAACAACTTGCTGCTCTGTAAAAGAGATTCAACACACAATTCAAATTCAGTTTATGCAATTCAAGCTAAATTCATTACCATCTAGAAAATAACCATGACACCCTGGAAACCACATTA
Source organism: Sinocyclocheilus anshuiensis (assembly GCF_001515605.1). NCBI lineage: Eukaryota > Metazoa > Chordata > Actinopteri > Cypriniformes > Cyprinidae > Sinocyclocheilus > Sinocyclocheilus anshuiensis. The sequence goes on along the minus strand of NW_015551077.1, from coordinate 425,932 downwards.
CAATGGGGGAAAAACATGCAGAACATTTTAGAAACCAAATGACAACATTTTGGCAACCTCTTACTGTTCTTTACAGGAGACTTGCAATTCAGTTATTTTTTGTAGAGTTTAATGTTAACATGATAGACAGAGAATCTAAAAATGTAGTTGTCTAAATCATTAATTATTAGCTTACCATTACCCATATCTCTCTTTCATGGGTAAACTTGCCTGGAAGTTACTGGAAGAAGATTGATTGACAAATGATTAGTGTGAGACACACCAGTCAATTAGAAAATGAGAGAACCTTCTCCTTCTCTCTCACTCCATCCTTCCTGCTTTCAAGAACAATTAGTGTAAGTAGCTATAGTGCTACAAATCTTTACATATACAAACACAACCTCAACATGCTGCCTCATCAGAAAAAAAAAACAACGATTTTGCCTCCTTTAGCCAAAGTAAAACTGACCTTTTTTCAGCTAAAGCAGCGCGTCATGCTTAGTCGTGGAACTTGAACGCACAGTCAGAGTTTGTTGTGCATGTGTGTTTATTTGAATTTAGGCAGCTGGAAAACCAAACAAAAGTCGTGAATGTAACTGTAGAAGTCAGGAGTGGTATTGCCCAGTCATGTTCTGACATTAAAATATGACCGGTGAATCTCTAAAGTGCTTTTCCGCTGCGTGTAAACTTCACTGAAACTTCAGAAGAAACTGTGAACTAAAATGTACTGTCAACAGGAATCAGGTGGTCCCTTTGTTAGCTTTTCGGCTTGCCGATGAAAACCACCCATAAATTCTGACAAAATGGTGCAGGGTATGTTGCATCAGCGTTTTTACGGCACCGATCAGCCTTAAGATGGGCATAAATCCTCCCAACCCCCTTTTGTTCTCTAGAGTGCAAACTTTTCCCAGTCGGGTTTCAGTCGCCCTGCGTTTTGCACACTTTTGTTTATGAGTATTTAATTGATTTTCCAAAGTACCGTATTGTGTTTCCCCTCAAGTGGGGTTTCTGCTTGTCAGTTGCCAATTTTTTTTGTGTAAAATGTCGTTATGTAGGCTATATATAGAGGCCGTTGTATTTTCTTTACAGCTTAAATCTTTTTAAAGCTGTCTGGGTTAAGACAACAAAACATTTATACTTCTCTTGATGCTGTGTAATTCCTGTGTTAGTTTCTTTTCGTACCCTCCAATTCTGGAGCTGGCTGGCAGCTTGCCTAGACCGGCAAGAGGAACTGAGGGAAGAGTAATGTTGTGGTTAACAGGATAAATCCAAAGCTCTGTTCAAAACATAGTAAGCTACCTCACTGTTTTTTGCCTACATATTTATCTACCGTCTAAGGTGGCTTCCTAACTGCCACAGAACCTCATAAGTGAGTGATTTGGAACTCTGCAACCCCAAATGAATCACGATTGATTTTAAGTTGATTTGAGTTCGACATTAGCACATTACGTTAAATGCTCAGTTAATAAGCGTTAAAAAAAAATCTAATTTTCCACTGAACTTTTTGCAGAGCATTTCTGGGATTGCATTCCATGCAAAGGACACATAATGATGCATTACATTTAAATTATATTAAATTATTTTTATTGAGCTTGTCACAGTGTGTTATGAAATTGCATTCTCTATAAAGAGTACATGTGATGTTGCCTAGACATTTGGCCAAAACAAGATATTTTAACTTAAAAAACTAAATATAAAATTGTTGTTCGTACAGAGAATGTGCCTTTTTATGCCTTAAAGGGATAGTTCCCCCAAAAATAAAAAAAATAATTCATGTTGTTCCAGGCCATATGACTGACTTTCTTCTGCAGAACATTAAAGAAAATATTTTGAAGAATGTCTCAAATGTTTCAAAACCATATTGGGCCCCATTGACTTTCTCTATATGGACAGAAAAAACACTGAGACGTTTCTTGAATACCTTCTTTTGTGTTGCACATAACAACATGAGTAAATTATGATTTCAGAGTTTCTATTTTTTGGTGAACTATCCCTTTAAAATGCTGCCTCAGAGTATGTAATGCATCTTCGAGAAGAAAAATAAACAGTTCATGTGAATCATCTTTCAAGAACGTTCTCTTGTGGTATTACAGTCACTCTTGAGGCTTTAACTCGCTGGATTACCGTCTCCCTGTGCTGTTTGGTTTCTTGTACGGTAGATTTCTATGATTCAGCCTGTTGTTCCGTAGAGTGACTGTCTAATGCCCCGGACGGCAGATCTGACAGATCTCGAGTGCGCTCTTTCAACGTAAGTAGCATTAGTTACAGAACACTTGGAATTGCCCATCTCTGTTGGATGCACTGAACTTTTTAACATTCAACAAGGGAGAGAGGAATAGATTGTACAAGAGGCAGATGGAATTTGTAATCCACTTCCTTCCACGTGATGTAATGGGCTTGTTAGCTGCGGAGGGAATGCAGGCAGTGATTTGGAGTCACTGACTGAATCTGAGTGGGCTGAGTGATGTCCCAATTGGCTGAAAGGAGCTGTTGTGCTCACAAAGACACAGGTTTGATTCTAGCGTACGTCATGTCCTGATATGAAATCTCTCTTGTAGTCGTCTTTCCTCAACTATCAACTATGAGCTTGAATAATTTTGAAGGATTAGTCTGGCTTTTGGTTTGAGTTTAATCATTTTCTCTATTCACATTCAGTTGCAGTGATCTGCTGCATTGCAGGCTCATGGATTAAACCATTGATTGCATTGCTTTAAAATTTACAGTACATTAGATTCAAGGTTTATCAGTTCATGCATTCCATTCAAATGTTGTCTAATTTTCAGAACCCATGTTTTATGCACATTTTATTTGTTTATGTGATTGAAAATAGGGTAATATTGTGAAATATTATTAAAATTGAAAACGACTGTTTTTAATTGTATTATATTTTAAAACATAATTTATTCCTGTGGTGTAAAGCTGAATTTATTAGTCTTCTCCACTAGATGTCACCCTCTTATTTACCTTGTGCGATGTTACAACAGAAAGCCTGTCATTCATTCAGCGCTTATCATGGCCATACGCGTGATTCGCAATGCTCTGGTGAAATGCTGTAGTAATACTATAAATACTATAGTATATACTATAAATCTGCGTAAGCATTTGATATCACGCGTAAGGCGCCATGATTTCCGCAATGTAGCATTTGTATTAAAACTATATTCACGGAATGTAATAAAAAAAAATCGAGAATCGAATCGAGAGCTTGCGAATCGAAATCAAATCGGGACATCTGAATCGATACCCAGCCCTAGTCTTCAGTGTCACATGATCCGTCAGAAATCATTCTAATATGCTGATTGGCTGCTCAAGAAACATTTCCTATTATCATCAATGTTGAAATCGGTTGTGCTGCTTTCTTAAAATTCTTTAATTTTTTTTTTAAGTAATCATTTAATAAAACTTAAATGTAATCTATAGCAAACTAAAAATGTATATCAAAAGTTAATATCTGTTTTTTCACATTGTTCATTGTTGTGATGCCAAAATTCACTTTTAGCAAATGATTTTAGTTTTTACTGTTTTATTTATTTGATTTTATTAATGTTATAAAGCTCTAATATCCATTTATTGATGATGGTAATAATAATTATATAATAATAATAATTAAACTTTATTTTATTTTTGTCTACTGTAATTATATTGACAAATATATTCTCAAAGTTTTGTCATTTGAAAGATCAACAACAAGGTTGCTCATTCAGTGTTCAATTTTAAGTAACTGACCATGCAGTTTCTTTGATCAAATGCACAGCTGGACAGAACAAAACAGAATGTAAGTGTTACAGAAAAATATTTATGTAACAGAATGTAACATTTCTAAAAGTATCTGTTTTTAACATTTATCATGCCATGCTAAAACCTTCTTAAAGAAATTGCGGCTCCAAATTCATCTTTATTTGAGCGCTGCTGCTAGATTGTAGTTGATTTGACTAGTTGGCCTCATATTTATTTGCATCACAAAAAATCTATATGTCATCTATCCCGACTAAAGCTGTTCTTTTTTTAGTATAGCGTTGTCTAGCGTATGTTTTCTTACAGCACCACTATGCCACTGAGAGTAGCTGTGGCTTTAACAAGCCTCGTAGAGATGCAGGATATGTTAATAGCACCCGATCGATCCCAGCAGCTCCTCATTGTCATGCAGGACACAGGTGAAGGGTTGAGCTTGCAGTAATTGTCCCCTAGGTCAGCACATTTCCCACAACGCACTGCCCTCAGATTCTCTCTCCTCCCTCCCTCCCTATTATTTCTTGCTGTGGGTTTGATATGAATTCCTACCCCGTCAGTCATGTTTCATTACACTATAATCATCAGACGGAGCTTGTTTGGCTGATGTGCTGACATTACGAGAGAGATACAGGGAGGAGCGTCAGATTGTCCGGAAGGGAACGGAGTATTCAACCTGTCCTGATAGAGACCACAAATATGGATGGTGAATAAAAGACCACAAAGTGTATCACAAAAAGATAGCAGAGTTTTGACCAATGAGTCCCTCTCTTCGACAGACTTCATTTGGTCAGATTAGCGTGCTAGTCGAAGCAAAACTGCTTGATCTTCTGAATTCGTTCACGGGCGCTTTATAAAATGCAGTTGAGATTAAAGGGATCGGAGTGCGGTTGAGTTACAGCTGTTTTTTTAGCCTTGGCAAGAGACCGATAACCATAACTCTTGCTGTCAGATCGTAGTAGATCTGTTTAACTAGCTGTGCGCTAACAAGATGTGTGCGGATTGAGACGGGCCCGATGTAAAGGGAGCTCACAGCTGTGAAGCGGACGAGACCTGAGTTATTATCTGCGAGGTCAAAGGCACCAGACGGATGGACTGAGACTTGATCTCTCAGCTCGTGACGATGTGACACGGGGACGTCATTCATCCTTCCTCTATCACTGTGAGGTCAGGAGTCAGTCGTTTGGGCTGCACACAGAAGGCCATCAACCTCTCATCACCGTTTCCATTTGTTACAAAAACCTTCTCAATTTAAACATCCAGCCTACTGCATCTGTGGATTTGCAGACACACGCCTTACTGTTGCATGCTGAAAATGGTCCTGTTGGTGTTTGGGATCATTTAATACTGTAAAACCTGAATTATGGTCAGAATTGTTTTTTTTTGTGTGTGTGTGTGTGTGGAGAGAGCGCTGTACATTCACTCCCCCCACCTACAATCCCTGCCGGTACGAGACTCGAACCCACAACCTTTGAGTTACGAGTCCGACTCTCTAACCATTAGGCCACGACTTCCCTTTTAGTGCTATAATAGTATGTAAATAATACTGTAAGTATATAAGTAATTGTTTTTTATAATGGGAATTTTTTTTTAGTATTAGAATAATATTTTTAATATTATAAAATATTCTTCCTTTTTTCTTTTTCATTTAGTTGATTTGATCTAGATTCTTAGTATATATGTTTTCATTTTTTTGTAAACATTTTTGAGTCTAATTGGCTACAGTTGACATGAGAATTTTTATTATTATTCCTTATTTTAACTTTGTGTGTTAATATGCCTTATTAACACTGAAAAGTTGTTTTTGTCCCTCCCAAAACATACAGTAAATAAACATCCTTGTAAATTTAGGTTGAAGATTTAACAAATGTTCAGGGATCTTACACGTGGTCTTCTTGATCACAATGACAGATTTCGTCTTTAGTGAAATGAAGAATCTTGTATGAGGAGAGAGTGAAGAATCACTATTAATAGATGAGTGTGTGTGTGTGTGTGTGTGTGTGTGTGTGTGTGTGTCTCATATTTGAGCCATTGGACTTTAATGGTAATTTATTGATAAATTAAATAATGCTGTTTATTATTGTATATTTTATACAGTGTTGTTATCATTCGTAAAAGAAATTAAAATAAAGTGGAAATATAACATTA
>NW_015551077.1:411145-419919 GCF_001515605.1 Sinocyclocheilus anshuiensis | reverse complement strand
TAAATAAAATAAAACCGTAATATTGTGTAATATTTTGTTACTCATTTTCAGTATCAGTTACTCATCTAATGCTTAGGCTACTTTAAAATCTTTTTTAAAAAATCCTTCTAAAAGTAATAATTGAATAAAACTGAATATAATCTGTAGCAGATTAAAAAATATAAAAAATGTAAAAATATGACCTTTGCAACCAATTGTGAAGAATCGCTATTAATAGATGAGTGTGTGTGTGTGTGTGTGTGTGTGTGTGTGAAGGGGTGGATATCCTGCCAGGTGCTGTCTCCGGCCCTGACACCAGTGACATTCCTCATCCTTCAAGGATTTCCTCACTTAAGGTCTTGCCAACAGGCGTGATTGAGTGGGTGGCACAGTTTCTAGAGCTACAACCTACAATCCTTCATGCTCACAGTTTAAACCATGAAGCTCACGTTTAATCCCTCCGTTTCACCCTGCTGCTGTTTATTTTGCGGTAACAACCATTATGGCTTACATACAACTACGTGTGATTAGATCGTGACGGTTTTTCCCAGTGATCTTATTTTCTATAGGAGCACAATTGTGCAGCGCTGGTGTTGTTGCCATGACTGTGTGAATCTGCTATGTGAGGTGACTGCATTGCAGAAGCCATGGAGAAATGAATAAATCAGTGCTTGAGCACCTCAGGTAGCTTCGCTGGACATCAGCAGAGACATCTTTCCCCGTCCTTTCTTCTCCTCAATCCTAGCATGAGGATGCACCACCTTTGTTGTTTTCTTGTCTGTTACATAACGTGTAGGAAGATCATTTACACTCTAGGGATGCTTTTACGGATGTTAAGCGCAGAGACTCTTTCAAAGACATTTCTGAATGTGTGTGTAACCCGCTTGATTTTAATGAATGCATCTGCATCCTTTAGGCCGTGTGGGAATGTAACCAATTAAACTTGTTGATGGTAATCTAACGATTTGTGTGTTTCTCTATTAATCTCTTTCTTTCTGTTATATGTTTTTCTTTTCTCTCAATACAGAGTGCGGCAATGGAGGAGACAGTAATATGGGAACAGCACACTGTAACTCTACACAGGGTGAGAATTTAATCGTCTCTGTTGATTTGTGAATCATTCTGAGGATATTGTCTTGTTTTACTTGTCAGTGAATATCTTGTTTATATCTTATATTATTTATGATATAAATGTGTTTTATTGCATTCCATTAACAGATTATTTTGCTTGTTTTAAAGACCCCATGAAATCAAGACTCAAAGTAACAAGTCATGGTTGCAACTTTGATGTAAACTATAACCTTTGGCTAAAATAAAGTAAATTCTGTCCAAACTTATTTTAATAGGAAGTACCACAAAAAATGACGACAAATGACCAAAACTAAAACTGAAATAAAAAATAAAGCTAAATAGAATAAAAAAATTAATAGAAATTGGCACATAATAAAATTACTAAAACGTAAACTAATATTAAAATGAAAACTGAAAATGTAAAAATAGAAACCAATTCAAATGCTCACAGTTTAAACCATGAAGCTCACGTTTAATCCCTCCGTTTCACCCTGCTGCTGTTTATTTTGCGGTAACAACCATTATGGCTTACATACAACTACGTGTGATTAGATCGTGACGGTTTTTCCCAGTGATCTTATTTTCTATAGGAGCACAATTGTGCAGCGCTGGTGTTGTTGCCATGACTGTGTGAATCTGCTATGTGAGGTGACTGCATTGCAGAAGCCATGGAGAAATGAATAAATCAGTGCTTGAGCACCTCAGGTAGCTTCGCTGGACATCAGCAGAGACATCTTTCCCCGTCCTTTCTTCTCCTCAATCCTAGCATGAGGATGCACCACCTTTGTTGTTTTCTTGTCTGTTACATAACGTGTAGGAAGATCATTTACACTCTAGGGATGCTTTTACGGATGTTAAGCGCAGAGACTCTTTCAAAGACATTTCTGAATGTGTGTGTAACCCGCTTGATTTTAATGAATGCATCTGCATCCTTTAGGCCGCGTGGGAATGTAACCAATTAAACTTGTTGATGGTAATCTAACGATTTGTGTGTTTCTCTATTAATCTCTTTCTTTCTGTTATATGTTTTTCTTTTCTCTCAATACAGAGTGCGGCAATGGAGGAGACAGTAATATGGGAACAGCACACTGTAACTCTACACAGGGTGAGAATTTAATCGTCTCTGTTGATTTGTGAATCATTCTGAGGATATTGTCTTGTTTTACTTGTCAGTGAATATCTTGTTTATATCTTATATTATTTATGATATAAATGTGTTTTATTGCATTCCATTAACAGATTATTTTGCTTGTTTTAAAGACCCCATGAAATCAAGACTCAAAGTAACAAGTCATGGTTGCAACTTTGATGTAAACTATAACCTTTGGCTAAAATAAAGTAAATTCTGTCCAAACTTATTTTAATAGGAAGTACCACAAAACACCGCTAAACTTATATTGCATGGGTATTTAGAATTTTTTACGAAGAAACTAAGCAAAACGTTTTTTTTTTTTACATTTTTAGTCTTATATTACGTAATGTATTATTGGGTTACTCCCTAAAAAAAGTTACTAAATACATTTTAAGGAAAGTAATCCATTAAGTTACATTTGAATTGTAGGTTTGTTGCATTGCTCAAATAAAATGTACAGTACACTTGGTGTCACATGCACTGCGTAGGTCCAGAATCATCTAGAATATAGGAGACACCTCAAAACAGGAAAGAAGCCACTCGTCAAACACTTTTATGGGATCTTTTTAACAAGAACACAGTTATATTAAAGAGTTATAAAATCAACTTCGATTTAGATTGTCTGGATATTTCGAAATTTTCACGGGACAACAAAGCAAATATTTTGAGTTTTACATTATTGGGTTAAGTCCTAATGAAAGTTACTAAATGCGTTTTGGGGAAAGTTAAGTTATTTTTGCGTTGTGGTTTTGTCACGGTCACACGCTTGGCTAACGCATTGCAATCATGCAGTACTGTTGTACTGCTGACCAGCTATGAACATGTCGACAGTTTAACATTGACTACAAAATATTTATCCACCATGACCACAGTTGACCTGGAAGAGAAGACAGTCTGCACTAATGCACACTATATATCGGTTATCTGCGATTATGGTGTCATTTCAAATAGCAACTGTTAAAATTGATCAAGTGAGCCGTCTGTGTTCTGTTGCAGAATTGAGGTGGCTTTTGCAGGTTTATCATATTGTTTTTTCCTCTTTATATCTGTGATAGGATCTTTCTGTCTCACTGCCCTCTCTCTGTATCTCTGACCATCACATCCCCTCATTTATCTTCCTTCTCTTCTCCTCCCACATCTCCCATCTTATCTTTTCATTCTCTCTGTCCCATTCTGTCCCTCTCCAGCTCTTCCTGTGTGATTTGAATGTTTTGGCGTTGTTTGTGAACATGTCGTTGTGTGTCTCGCAGGCTCCGGGGTTTGGCTTCGGGATCGCCATCTCAGGCGGGAGGGATAACCCTCACTTTCAGAGCGGGGAGACATCCATCGTCATATCTGATGTGCTGAAGGGAGGCCCAGCCGAGGGCCTGCTGCAGTAAGACTCCTCTCTGACCCGCTTTACCATGACAATGCCAATTCAGCTCCAGTTTCATTCCTGAATTTGATGCATTTTGATCAAATCAAATTAAATCAATATTTAAATAACATGACTGTTTTTATTAAAACACAATTTTTATTAATTACCCTTAAAAATGCAATGGGCTATTTCCAACAAGAATATTAATTGATCACGCCCAATTTGTATAAAAACATTTGTGTTAAATTAGAAAAGTGCAAATTAAAAGCATTTTCACTAGTGCTCTGAAAATATTAATTTATTTGTATCGAAAACAGTTGTATTAAATTTTAAAAAGTGCAAATTAAAAGCATTTTCACTAGTGCTCTCAAAATATAAATTTATTTGTATCGAAAACAGTTTTATTAAATTTAAAAAAGTGCAAATTAAAAGCATTTTCACTAGTGCTCTCAAAATATTAATTTATTCGTATCGAAAACAGTTGTATTAAATTGAAAAAAGTGCAAATGAAATCATTTTCACTAGTGCTCTCAAAATATTAATTTATTTGTATTGAAAACAGTTGTATTAAATTGAAAAAAGTGCAAGTGAAAGCATTTTCACTAGTGCACTCAAAATATTAATTTATTTAATTTGTATTTAAAACATTCATTTAAATTAGAAAAGTGCAAATTAAAAGCATTTTCACTAGTGCTCTCAAAATATAAATTTATTTGTATCGAAAACAGTTGTATTAAATTGAAAAAAGTGCAAATGAAATCATTTTCACTACAATTATCGGATGCTAACATTGTCTTCTATGATGTGCAACACAAACACCTCTGCTAAAATCTCAGAAAAAGTAGTCTGGGGTTTCATGACCCTTTAAATCATTCATTTGAATTAGAAAAGTGCAAATTAAAAGCATTTTTACTAGTGCACTCAAAATATTAATTTATTTAATTTGTATTTAAAACATTCATTTAAATGAGAAAAGTGCAAATTAAAAGCATTTTCACTAGTGCACTCAAAATATATATATTTTTTATTAATTTGTATCAAAAACATTTGTATTAAAGTGTAATTTCAAAGCATTTTCACTAGTACTCTTTAAATATTACTTTATTTGCATCAAAAACATTTGTATTAAAATAAAAAAAAGTGAAATTAAAAGCATTTTCAGTACTTTATTTAATTTGTATTGAAACATTGTATTTTTCAAATTTAGGACAAAATGAAAAGCATTTTCACTAGTGCTCTCAGACTTTTAACCCCACTGTATATTTATTTTATTTTCAAATAAATATATTACATTTATGGACCATGGTGAAAGTCTTTATTTCCCAGAATGCTCTAATTACTCAAAAAACCAAAAAAAAAAAAGGAATCTTTTGTTTATTTAATCTATTATATCATTTATTTGTATCAAGTTATCTGAAAACTGCTCTTCACCCTGATGGAGTTCCTTAACATGTAAACGTATGAACGCACAGGGCTGCTGATCAAGCTTTGCTCCATCTTGTGTTGAGATCAGTTGGAGTGGCACTTTTGCTTACTGCTTTCTGCTCTCTTTGCCCCCGGCAGGGAGAATGACAGAGTGGTGATGGTTAACGCCGTCTCTATGGATAACGTGGATCACGCATATGCAGTGCAACAACTTCGGAAAAGTGGCAAGAATGCAAAAATAGTATGTATCCCCCTTTTCATTTGTTCTTTTCGGTCTCCTCTTGCATTAAGACACAGACTCATCATCCATTGGGGAAAGAAACTGATGTGAAAGTAATCATGCCGTGTCAAATTAGCATAATAACATACAAGGTCATTTACATAGAATGGAAATATATATATATATATATATATAGAGAGAGAGATATTTTCAAAATTGCCTCAGAGTTTTTAGTTATTTGTATAATTTGTACTTTTATTTAAACATTTGTGTTAAATTAGGAAAGTGCAGATTGAAAATATTTTGATGAGTTGTCTCAGATTTATTTATTTATACATTTGTGTTAACTTAGGAAATTAAATAACCCATTTTTATTTGATTTATTTTGCACTAAAATCCATAAAATAATGTTTTAGAGTAACATTAGAGATGAAAAATATGCCCCAAAATTTTCTCTAGTGGTCTCAGACTTTTTTTGCTTGCTTGTTTGTTTGCTTTTATTTAATTTGTCATTTTGTTTAAAATTTGTTAAATTAGGAAAGTCCATATTGAAAATATTTTCACGAGTGGTCTCAGACTTTATTAATTAATTAATTAATTAATTAATTGTATTTTTATTACAGAAGTATATTAAAAAAAATATTTAAACATTTGTGTTAAATTAGGAATGTGCAAATGAAAAGACCTACTTTTATTTATTTATTTTGGACTAAAATCCATAAGAGAATGTTTTAGAGCTTGTGTTAAATTAGGAAAGTGCAAATTTAAATACCCACATTTATTTTGCTCTAAAATCTGTGAGAATGTTTTAGAGATGTATTAGAGATGAAAAAAAAAATGCCCAAAAAGTTTCACTAATGGTCGCAGACATTATTTATTAATTTATTTTAAAAAATAAAATATATATGTATATGTTGGAGATTTAAAAACGTGCCCAAAAATTGAGATTGTTGCGAATAACCATGTCTGTTTCTCACTCTATCCAGACCATCAGGAGAAAGAGGAAGGTGCAGATCCCCATGGGGCGCCCGGGTGAACGCGAGACCATGTCTGAGCATGACGAGGACGACGACAGCTATGAAGACGAGATCTACGAGGCCCGGAGCGCACGGAGCGGGCCCAGCGCCTGCAGCGGGGGTGGAGCCACGGGCCGGAGGAGCGGCAGGGGCGACCGGCTGGGCGGGAGGAGGGACCGAGACAGAGAGCGCAGCGGCTCCAGAGAGAGGAGTCTGTCCCCACGCTCGGACCGCCACTCTGTGTCCTCCAACCAACCTCCACGCCCAGCCAAGGTCACCCTCATCAAGTCCCGCAAAAATGAAGGTGAAGATGGCCGCTTCGAACCTGCCGACCGGTGTCGCCCAATCACTTTGTCTTCCGAATTATAACACTGTTGTTGCCAAGCAGTTTCACATCACTAAAGGCTCGTTCACACCATGAATGGTAACTATAACAATACCAACTGATGATAAATGTTCTGTTTATTATAAACTTGTGCAGCAGTTATATCACTTGCTGCTTTAAATGCTTGCAGTCGGTGGATTCTAATTGGCTGTCAATGTTCATCAGCTGGGAAAAATCGTTCTGGGAGTGTTTCCAACAATATCGTTCCTCTGTGTCGTTAGAGTTGTATATGTAGGCTTCAGTGCAACATTATCATTATAATTATCGTCCTTGGTGTGAACAGCCTTAACATGACAAGTTTCCAGCTGGTCTGCCCACAATGAAAGTGAAAATGCTGCATGAAACAACATGATCACATATCAATAAATAAAAGTCTGAGACTGAAAAGTCTGTAAATGCTTTTAATTTGCACTTTTAAATAAATCAATGCAGTTTCTAAATAATTTAAAACTAAATATACTGAAAAATAAATACATGATATAATATGTTATATAATCAACTGACTACATTTTTTTGAGTAATTAGAGCACGATCCATAAAATTAGTATATTTAAAATATTTTTTAATAAATTGAATTGAATGTACAGTGGTTTCAAAAGTCTGAAACCACTAGTGAATTTGCATTTTTCATGTTGTTTTTAATACGAATGAGATAAATTAAAGTCTAAGACCACTAGTAAAAAATGCTTCTAATTTGCATTTTTTCAAATTTAATAATAATGTTTTTAATTCAAATGAGAGAAATTAATCAAGTCTGAGACCATTTTTAAAAAATGCTTTTAAATTCACACTTTTTCGCATTTAATACAAATGTTTTCAAATTTTCTATTTTTTTTTAAAGAAAATGTATATGTTGAATAAAAAGTTGATTTGAATGATTACAATAAAATATATAATTACAAAAATATTTGTTTTAATTTAGAAAAGTGCAAATTAAAAGCATTTTAACTAGTGTTCTCAGACTTGTTGTAAACTTAGCAATTCTCACAGAATTACAACAATTTTTAAAACTTTATCGTTATAGTCATTGATCTTAGTGTGAACAGGCCTTAACACAACGTGACAAGTTTCCTGCTGTTTATTCTAAAATTACAGTGAAAACGTTACACGATACAACATAATCATGTCCAGTCAGAACACAGTTGACGTTCCACGTTTATGCCCAGTGACATTTTGCTGTATGCAGGTTTCCATCAGAAAAAAAGCATCTTTATAGCTAACATATACTAACATGGTGTATGTGTTTCTGCGGTTTACTCTGTAAGCAGAATACGGGCTTCGCCTGGCCAGCCAAATCTTCGTAAAGGACATTTCCCCCGAGAGCCTGGCAGCCCGAGACGGAAGCATACAGGAGGGAGACGTAGTGCTCAAGGTAAGATGAATGAGCACCTGTAGGAAAGGGGAAACAGATGGAAGGAGTGAAGGGAGTCTGTGAAGTGATGAGCGTGACCGAATTGGCGTATTTAGTGATGTGACGAATTATGAACGAATGCAGACTTTTGCTAATGGAGATGTATGGTGTTGTTGACATCTTTTCGTTTACTCTTCGTCTAGATTAATGGCACGGTGACTGAGAATTTGTCCCTGATCGATGCTAAGAAACTGATTGAGAGGTCAAAGGGCAAGCTGAAGATGGTGGTGCAGAGAGACGAGAGGGCGACCCTGCTCAATATCCCAGACCTGGATGACAGCATACCTTCAGCTAATGCCTCTGACAGAGATGGTGAGAGAGTCTCTGTACAGCACACATCAAAATGGATTTGATTCGTTCTGTTCAGTTATACCTTCTAGTAGAGCTGGGCGATAAAATGATAACCGTAATTATTGTGATATAATTTTCCTCTATAAAATTATAAGAGTTCAATGAATGTTCGATATAATGTTTATTTGGCAAAAGCGGAACGAAACAGAGCTACTCATTTGAACTATTTTCAGATTATTGTAATTTTGTTTAAAATTTTATTAGACAAATGTTTACTTTTTTTTTCTTACCATACAATAATTTTTTCTTGTTTTTTAAGCGGTGTTGTTACTGTTAACTGAAACTTGTAAAAATCATTAAAAATAAAGCTAAAATAAATTAAACTTAAAAAATTAAAACTTGAACAAACTTTTTATTATAAATGTTGGCTTGGCAACTAAATAAAACAAGTTTAAGTTGAAGTGTGTATATACAGTATATATATATA
>NW_015551077.1:405923-410914 GCF_001515605.1 Sinocyclocheilus anshuiensis | reverse complement strand
GACCAATGCACACAACAACATTACTAAAACTTATTAGATAAAAAAATTAAAATAAATGTGTCTTGCCTTAAGGATGCTTAGACTATTTTTGTTGGTGTTACTGGGAAACAAGATAAAATACTAATTGAATTATTTTGTGATTTTTTAAAAAATTTAATTAATTAATTTAAATATGCAATTTTGAGTGTATTCTTATTTTATTCCATTTGGATCTTTTAGGGAATACAATATTCCAATAGCAATAACTGTAACATAACACCTGTAATGGTGTGAAATCATTTGATCTCTTTGTTAGATATTTCAGACATCCACTCCGTGGCCTCCGATCATTCTAACCGATCCCACAACCGGAAGAGGAGCAGCCGCTCTCGTTCTCCGGACCGCCGCTCCGAGCCCTCGGACCACTCTAGACACTCTCCGCCACAGATCAGCAATGGCAGGTCAGATAGCCTTGCGGTTTTTCTCAATTTCTTTGGTTGCTGCCATACAAGATATTTTAGTAAACATGAAATCAGAGGTCCGATTCACGTGACGTAAATGTACCACTTTTCGGAGCCAAATAATCTTACCTCAATTTTTAGGTCCTCCTGTCTTTATAATATTCATCAGAATGAGGTGTATTTCAGCTTCAAGAGCTGGAGCTGCAGGCCTGCTCACCGCTGATATGAGAACAGCCTTGTGACGAGAGAGAGTGATGATGAGAGAAGCCTCTGTCAGACGGTACCGCAGCGCTTGACAAAACGCTCCTGTAAATTGGAAGTGTCCTAGATAGATAAACCAGGGTGTGACAGCGGTAGAGGAAGGGAGGAATTTCATCTCCCTGCAAATGTGCCAACCTCCTAAATGAAACCCTAAATTTAAAGGTGAAGTGCGTAATTTTTTCGCCGGTAAAATACTTTGACGCATCAGTAGGCCATTTGAAGGTTGACTTATGAAGAGATTAAACTCTCTGGCACTATGAAAACAGGCTTCGTTTGTTTCTTTGAGCGGCCCAATAGACATCTTTAGGCTCCAATTAGGGTTGCTTACTGTTATCGAACAATATGTTTTAGGCGAAGAAATTACACACTTCCCACAAGCCAGATTTGACCACACACATGTTTGCAGATCCTCAGGTGTGTGAGTGTTCATGAAGTTTCTTCTGATTCTTGTTTTGAATCAGGGCCACAGGGCCGACGGCTCAGAGAACCCGGCCAGTGTAAGTGTTTGGGTCCGGTTAACGCAGCGTCCCGAACATAGCTAACCAAACTAACGCTTTTGTAAGCTTTGCATTAAAGCATGTGATGTGGGCGCTTCTCAAATTGGTGTAACCTAATGTGTGTGTAGTGTGCTGAAATGGTGTTCTTGCTTTACCTGAGCTAGTTGTTAATTTCATCATCCCAACATCTCTCACCTCTGGCTGAAGCCCAACAAACCAACTTGGGAACAGGGAATTCGTTGGTTTGTATGCCCAATCCCAGCATGCATCTGTGACATCAAACATCCATCCATTTATTCTCACTTCTAATGCGAATTCAAAGGACTGGTCTCAGTTGTGTGTTACCTCTTTTCTACTGAGCGAAAACTAAAATGGGGGTGTCTGTCGAAAAACAACAAATTCACACATACTCCAAAGGACCTGTGCTGTCAGTTTGGCGGTGCAGGCGAAAACATGCTGCTTTTAACATCTTTTGTAGTAGTTCTTCTCTGCCTCAGAGAGTTCTCGGTAATACTGGCACATCTGCTCAGCCAACCATCCTTGAAAGTCGTCCAAGAGGATTGAAGCACCACCTGCACTGTGCGCGAAAAGTCACAAAAAATTGGAATCTTTGAAGACAGAGGCTGCGTCCTGAAAGCTTAGGCAGCTGCCTTTTTGCCCCTCAATCCAGCTAGATTGTTGATGGTTTGAAAGCCTTTTGTGGTATGGACATCATCACTGAATTCCTGGTTCAGGAACCAATGGGTTTAACGGACTGGAACTATTTGAGAAGCCAATTTTTACGTCCCAGATCCAACTTTTCTTAGGTGGAAATGTGAAATGGTGCCAGAATGGGCATGGCACTGTTAGTGGAAAGAAGGGTTCCTAGCTGTTCTAAAAATGTTTACTTAACATTCCCATTAAGTTACGAAATGGGAATGTTACTGTCATCATTTTGCAAACTCATCATTTTGCAAACATTATGGGAATGTTACTTTTGAATGTTCTATAAACGTTCTGAAACAAGTAGTTGAACATCCAACTAAAACGTTTCAGACAAAACATTACATCAACAATGTATAAATGCTTTTGTGCAAGGTTCTAGAACACACAAGTTTTAACAAACATTCTATGGAATTATATGGAAGACGTTTGGTCACAACTTTGAGAGAACCTGTTAGACTGGATGTTTGAGAACATGCAGCAGAATTTCCTGTCACCCTGAGAACATTAGAGTAGACCTGCATATAAATCAAAATCGATTTATATTTTTTGCCTGTCTGCTACCTTTCATGTCACAAAGTTGGGTCTGTTGGCGTTCTTATGGTGCCATCAGCCAGTCAGGAGTCATGGTGCTTTCAGAGTGATTAGTCAAATGGCATTTGCTGAACAACTGCCATTGAGAAGTATTGTAGACCTCCTTTGTTTGAAGCTTTTAAGAGTGAAAGAGCAAGATCCAGAATTTTTCCACTTGCTCTTTCAAAGTCAATTTTCGTGGAAAATAGAGTGGAAAAAGCAGGATTGTCAGTCAGTTAACAAATAGGAAAGACTGTGTTTTAAGACGTCCTACCAAGTTCTTTCCTCCCTTTTCTCTTTCATTTGAAAACTAGAGAATCACACCAGTGTTTTGAAACCGGTGCTTTGCAAAATAAGTAGGATCAACTCCTGAAAGGGAAGACAAAAGGTTGTATGATTATGATGTCTGTACAACATCCAGTCAGACCAATATTTTGGCGCAAATTCCTTGGGCACTTGATGGGCGCAAACCAAATTAGGCAGATGCCAACATGAACATGCTCTTATTCTCGAAACCAGTAAATTTTATACATTTCAAGGAATAAAATAGGACATTTTTATAGTTTTGTATTTAAAAAAATGGTACTGTTAGGTAGGCACTAAATTCCAATGGAAAATTTGGGTCCTCATTCAAAACCAGTTGGAGAACTACTGAATTACACAACTTCCTGTAGACCAAAATACTCATCAAATTCCCGTCCCAGAATGTAATATTTATTCGAAATAGAGCATAATTGGTAACCACAATTTTTTTTCTCTCATAGTCGGTTTTATGGATCATGGGATCCGTAAAGACCCTCAAGTGGACAGTGATGGCTTTAATACTTTGAGGTACAATGCGTTATACCACACACTTATCCTCAATGTCATCAGCCAAGGTTTTTTATTGAGCCACACAGTAATTGCTGGGAAAGATATGCGTCATTGTCATGAATAAAACAGGACCACATGTGGCGGCCGGGTCCTGCAGAGATGGAGAGTTTCTGCAGTCCGTGGATGTCGCCCGCTATTGTTTACGGTGACAATAAAGGTCACGGGCCGGACCTGTCATCTTTGGCCACGTGCCGATTTTTGGAGTGCCTTAACGGCGGTGGTGCACCTGGAGTCCTTTTCTCTTTCCCGTCTCTCTCTCCGTTTCCTCCATTACTCCAGATCAGATGGGCTACGCTAAATATAGTCCAACAAAGGAGCTGCAAAGCACAGCTGTGACCTTCAAGACTACCTAGCTGCCCTAGCCACACAACGTCCTCCCTCTCTCCCCATCTACCTCGCTCTCATCTGCCATTTGTCTTTCAGTGTAAACAGTGTTTTATGGGTTGTGTGCTTAGGCTTGATAGTAAAAAGCAGTGTGTTGTTTTTGGTTGTCCTGCTGCGAGCAGAGCATGCATTAATCCTCAAAAGCTTTAACCGAACAGCACAAAAGCTCATTTCATTCCGCACTGTACCATATATTTTCATTGTCTTGTATACAGGTGTATTTATTGATTGTACTTTTCACTTACGGCCTGAAACATACTCTTCCAAGTACGTGAACTAGCGATGGACGCTTTCGAAACACTGTTTTGTGAGGCTTCGAAACCTTTGCAAATCGTTTTGTTTTGAATCAATGATTCGGAGCACGCTGCAAGCTGTCAAAATCATATTATTTCAGTAAGTGAGGCTTCATTATGTCAGAACTGTTTCAAGATGGTTTGAAATTTTGGTGGTTCGCCACCAGCGGGTATTTTGTTGTATTTATACTGTTCTGACCAGCAGGCATCACCAACATGTGGCGTTTCGAATGCTTTGAAGACAGTAAATCATTTTGAAAAGCAATTGATTCAAAGTTTTGAAAAGCACACTTAGCCTAGCACTAAATACCTTCAACGTGTTTTTGCAGCGTTGAGCAATGTAACCGACATTCACAGACATATCTGTTGATTTCTTGAACGCAATGGCCAATCAGAAACGTTTTGTCAGAATTCACTCACCGCTGAAAGCACTGCAGTTTTTAGTGTAGTTTTGTGCTTGTGAATCAGCTCATGACTAAGTGCAGACGCGATGTAAATAAGAGATTCATTGTGCAGTTTAGAGAGCTTCACCGATTATAACGGAACTTTGTAAGATCGGGATGAACGAAGATGAGTGACGCTTTTTAGTGATAAAGGGAGCTCTCTTTGCGCACTTTCTAGGGTATAATCCATTCAGAATTTGTATGAAACTTTTGTTTTTCGGACACATAGGCTACATCCTGCAAAGTTTCGGGAATGACGTCCGCATACTAATTTATTCTCGAAATAGCAGTGATTGGCAATGGATGGAACATAAAATATGTTGATTTAATTCTGGAACCGGTCCTGGCCAAACCTCCACAGAGCGCGCGTCCCGAGCGAGATCTAATTCACGGACCAAAAGCGTGTGTAAATTTTATTGAGATCGGGACATATCAACCAGTAATTTATTTTCATTTCCAGTAATGGACGGTAGAAAGTTCAGCAACGAATGGTATGCGATTTATGACAGAATATAGTCCCACAAC
>NW_015551077.1:380281-405727 GCF_001515605.1 Sinocyclocheilus anshuiensis | reverse complement strand
GTCAAAGCTAGTCCACATTTGACTAAACAGTGGCAACCTCTTTAAGTTATTATTGACTTTGTTGGATTGACTGCTTTGATGCATTGCAATATGTTTCTTGCCCCCCCCCCCAACTCAAGAGTCAAATGTCGCCCATGAGCACAGATATATGATGGTATCGACCCCTGGAGTTACCGTCAAAATACAAATTAAGTAACCAAACCACATTCTTCGTCGGCCGAGCATTCACATCTGCGTTTGGGTACTTGTGTTGAGAATGTTTCTGGCCTTAGGAGGAAATGTCTTTCACTTTTAATGTGGATTCGATATGCCTGATTCATTTGTGCACATTTTAGGCTGTTTGTTACAATGAATCAGTGGATTCGTTTGAGCCATCAATCAAAAGTGTTTCCAGAAGTGTGCCATTTTACGTGTTCTTTATTTTTTTTTAAATGCAATCTAATCTCTATATATATGTATTATCTGATATCAGATATTTGTATGGTGGATAACAGTCAGTAGATTTAGTGATTTGGTTTGTTTGGACTGTTCAGTGAAACAAAACAAAAAACCTGGTTTGTTTCAGTTATCACTCACAAGTTTTCCAGTAGTATGTCTATATCAGTTTTTGTAAGAAAAAAAGTATTTAGTTAAATACGACTATTTACCTATTAAAATATTTTTAGGTTATGATAATATAAGTTGTTTTGTACAATGCATAAGAGTTAGTGAATTTGGAAGTCAGTTTGGAAAATCTTGTTAGCAGTTTGGTTCATTCAGACTGTTTTTATTACCGTTTCAAAAAACTGATTAATCGATTATCATTCAAAAAAATCATTGTTGTCGATAAGTTATGCAAACTAGTTTTTTTTGTAGTATATCATATAAAAGTATACGTTGGAGTTTGATGCCATCATGATCCAAATTGTTTGTGTCAGATAAACCTGTTTTTAAGGCTATCAAGTTGAAGAAGAATCATTCTGAGAATTGCTTCTTCCAAGTTTTGCATTGCTTACGGTTCAAACATATCACTTCCCTTAATGTTTTACTTCCAAACAAACTGCTCACATAAAATCAACTGATTTAAAATTCTTCGCGAATCAGTTTGACCAAATCATTCAAAAGAAACAGCTTCTAAGAATAATTCATTCACAGATTTACGACAGTAAATCATAACAAGACCAATGTTAAATGTGTGGGATTCTAACAGCTTAACTCTGTGTTGTCCTTTTTTCTTCACCCACAGTCACCGAAGCCGTGATGAAGACAGGGTCTCAAAGGCTGGGCCGCTTCCCCTACCTGCTAAGATGGTGGAGGAGATGGCAAAAGAGCAGACCGCAGCCAGAGAAGAGAAACAGCTCCCCCCTCTGCCAGGTCAGAGGTCACTACACACGAACACACTGTGATCGAACGTACATTATTCTCAGCCTGGGTTTGTGCACAGGCGGTGATGAGCAGCGGGAGTTTGTCAGTTGTGACAGTGTCTTTCCAACTGCTCCGTCCCGCTGGGTGTCTCTGTGACCTCCCAGAGCGCGACATGCACATGTGATGACATTTTTGTGTGTGCGTGTGTACTTTATTCAAATACTCAGTGTGCCTTGATCTTCTCAGAGCCCAAGCCTGTGTATGCTCAACCCGGCCAGCCTGATGTGGACCTACCTGTTAGTCCGGCAGACGCCCCAGTGCCCAGCGTCACGCATGATGACAGCATCTTACGGTGCGTGCTACTTACTTCAGTGTTTTAGAGATGTTGAGAATGAAATGTCCTAAATGTATGTTTGTGTGTCCACCCTCAGGCCGAGCATGAAGCTGGTGAAGTTTAAGAAGGGCGAGAGCGTCGGGTTGAGACTCGCTGGCGGGAATGACGTTGGGATATTTGTGGCAGGAGTTTTGGAGGACAGTCCTGCTGCTAAAGAGGGCCTGGAGGAGGGAGACCAGATTCTCAGGGTGAGAAAACAATGTTTTGCTTCACTGTAACCTCTTCACTGATTAATTACTGCAACGTCTGACTAAAAGCTGTTTATATAGGCAACTACCTATAAAGGGCACTTTGACAGCGGTTAATTCATCAGGTTGCTGTACTTTTGGTTGCTAGCGATCCACCAATCAGAGCAGTCTGTGTTACTGTGGAAGCGGGAACTCTGGCAAAAGAACTCAACAGTGACTGCCCACTCCCATGAAGCATTGCAAATTCACTCTTAAATAGCTTATGTATTTGTATATAATAAACTTCAGATATATTGTTATGATTCATGGTCCGTTTACTTTTGAGCTTCTGTTTCTGATTCAATTACCTAATTTCCGATTTGATTTGCAGTACATCATGGGATGTGTAGTTCATTTCCTCATAAAAGAGGTTAAGTGCATGGTTATGTAGTCTGTTTACCGATTAAAAATATATTTTTTTCGATTCATATGTTGCATTGATCCAACTTGGAGCTGTTTAGTTTGATTCACAGCTCCTTAACAACATTTTTTTTTTCAATTATTTATATAAATTAATATGAAAAAATGTAATTCTGGAACCATTTTTATAATAACCAGTTTTTATAATAATATACATTTTTGTAATATGCACAAAAATATATTAAAATACACAATAATATTTGCCTTGGCTTGAACTAGTGTTATTTTACTATTGTTAAAATGCTTATATACAGTAGTTTATTAATAATTTGAATTCGTTTTTATTTTTATATTTTCATTTTTTATTTTAATTTCAGTTAAAGTTTTAGTAATTTTGTTGTATGTTTTGACATTTGTATTAGTTTTTAATAATTCTATATAGTTTTATTAATTTTTCATTTCAGTTTTAGTTTAGTTATTTTAGTTAAGTTAAACTAAATTAAAATGAGAAATGTTGCCTTAGCAACTACCTGAATAAAGCTTTGTTTTTTTTTTAAATAATTTATTTCAGTTAATGTTTATTTTATTTCAATTAACAATTTTTTTATGGTTTCCATTTCTAGATAACTATAATAACTCTGGGATGATCTCTTGATTTTCTCTAGATACATTTTTAATAAATTAAATGTATTTATAATGTACACTCCCTTCGACTCCACCATCCATTACCATCTTGGATTTTGAGTTCACCGCTGTGCATTTTGGGATTGTCATATCTGCAAGTAACACGTAATGCTGCCTTAAATTTTTGCCAGTGAGGTATCTAATGAGGCGGCATAATTTGCTGCCCATTATTTGGATCAGGCTTCAGGTCAGGCATCCCAGAGATGCCTAAAATAATGTTTTGTGTCGTTCATGCTAATGCTGTGTGTGTGTGTGAATGGGTATTTTTATCTGATGTTGATACCTGCTTGCTTTATGCTTTCTTAGCAGTTGTTTGTGGTGGCGTTTAGCTCTTGTGATGAATAACTTGAGTGGGACTCTTAAAGGCCTGTGGGTGAAGGGAGCTTCGGTGTCCCGGCTTTTATGACCTTCTGTTTACGGGCTCTTTAATAGCAGTCCTAGTTTTATGGCGGTTCCCGCTTCCAAAATGTCCCTCTCGTGCTGTATAGATGCCATTAAACCTCAGTGTGTGTGTGAAGATGTTTGCTTTCTCTCAGGATTGTTTCCCTGGTGACGTTGGTTTCCATCTCCTCACTGCCAAACGCAGCCTCTTTCTCTTCCTCTCTGGGTTTTTCCAACATGCCTATTCTTTATTCAGAACGCCCACCACACAGTCACATTTTTTCACAAACCTGTCTCAAGAAACAACTTTTTTTTCCCTCTCATTCAGTAGACCCCTTTAGAGAAGAGTTTTTGTTCTAAATGGCTTTTCTCCGAACCCTTCCCAGGTAAACAATGTGGATTTTGCAAACATCATTCGTGAGGAGGCAGTGCTGTTTCTGCTGGACCTGCCCAAAGGAGAGGAGGTCACCATCCTGGCCCAGAAAAAGAAAGATGGTAAGGATGATATGTCCGCTCGTAAAAGTTAATACGAATCCCTGTTTGTAAACCAATAAGCCCAAAGTATACTTTGGCAATCTGCTTCCTGCAGCGGTCCACGCACTGTCCGCATGATGCAAATTTTCATAATCAGAAGTGTCCCGCGCACACTGTCCATAAGTAAATTCGGGCCTTTATGCTTTCCTAGTGTAATGCATGATACATATCTGGAATATGTGACTTGATTTAGGATAGGGTTTGATTTTGATTTGGGCCAAGACTTGAATGTTTGATTGTTACAACAATGCCTAAATAGCTATTGTGACATCAGTAGAAAATAGCATCAGAGGACAAGCACTGTAATAAGATTACAAAGAAAAGATAAATCAATAACATCATAATCTAGCTGGTTGCGCTATGCCAAACTAGACGTATTAGAGAGATCTCATTGCTTGATTGGAAATTAATGATATATGAGCAATATCACTCGAGTACGAGAGTGATACCGGCTCTATATCAGCATGGCTGTGATTAGGCCAGAGGCACGAGGCCGCAGGCAATCACAGCCGCTGATATAGAGCCGGTATCGCTCTCGTACTCGAGTGGTATTGCGTTTATACAACAGTTCGACGGAACATGTGTGTAATTAAACAAGAAACAACGGAGTGCCTAGTAAAACCCTCTTTTGTGCGGAACTACTTCCTTCCGCCACGGATTCAAAGCTCAAGTTGACAGTTAAACATACGTCACATTTAGAATTCGTATCAAGGGCATGTGCTGCTTCAATTAGGTTATTAGTGAGAAATAATGAGGTTATAAGAGAGAAACAATGCGGCAAGACGTGCATCCAAATGAAAGAGAGAGAGATCGCGAAGCTATACGTTTCATCTTATATTAACTAACGTACTCTACGATTAGCTCAGTGAATAATTTTTAAAAAACATAGACCCGGCTAGAACAAGCGGAGTGATACAAAATTGTGAAAGGGCGTTCCTGTAGCGATACCAGTACAATATCTCACGGTTCTCAACCAATCAGATTTGAGAACCAGAACGAACTGTTGTATAAATTGTGATATCTTGTGCTAGCCAATCAAAAGAGTTAGCACTAGGCTAAGCTAGATCAAAAGTGTGCATTATTGTGCTGTCTTCTTATAGCTAATCAAAGCAGCTTTTCTTAACCAGTTAATGCTAGGTTAAGCTCAATACCTTATCAGAAACAAATGTATGGAAGGATATTTTCAAAAGGAACTGCAAATTGTATTTTCAGTTGCGTTTTCCATATTTGGACGCATACATTGTGACATAATCCAAACTTACAAATCTTGTATTACCGTTTGCGTTTTTGCTTTTGTGAACGCTTAGTGAGTGCCAAATTTCAAATGGAAAAGCAAAGTTTGTTTGCAACTGCATTTCCCATGTCTTACGAGTTATGAACCTGTCATATTTAAATAGCAATATTAATTACCACGTCTGCTTTTTCACTCTCTCTGCGTCGTGCATGTAACCTGCCAAAACTCACATGGAATCGCAGTTCCTTTAGCATTTGAATTCCCGATGCCTTACACGGAAAGCTGTCAATCAGTGTCAGGGGCGGGACTATACTATGAGGCGTGTTTGTATTGGGAAGTGATGTCACTCACAGACGATTATGTCGATTGCTTTGAACAATGGATGTAATCGGTAAAGGCTCTGCTAAAGCCAGCTGCCAATCCGATAGACGTGTGTGAACGAACAGATAGTGCAAACCAGGGCACCTTACAGTACAGTGCAATTCTACACTTATTATATTATATTTTATTCCTCTCTTTTAATCTATAATAGAGCGTCCACACCTAAGTGTCGCACCTGTCTTAAGATCTTTTAATATATTGTGGAAGAGTGAGGAAAATCTGGGGTGGGATAGGGTCTTGTACAACATTATATTATGAAAGTTAAATAATCAAACATAATCAAATCATAATTTACCGATCCACCAAGCTGGTTTCTGCTGGTCAGACTGATCTGGTTCTTTGATGGTTTTATAGGGATTTTGGACACTTGTCAGCAAAACCACTTTAAACTGTTTCAAACTTTTCATTAGGACTGCAAAATAATAATAACATAAATCTCTTTGCTTCCCAGTATACAGACGCATTGTAGAGTCTGACGTAGGTGACTCGTTCTACATCAGGACCCATTTTGAGTACGAGAAGGAGTCGCCCTACGGCCTGAGCTTCAATAAGGGGGAGGTCTTCAGAGTAGTCGACACCCTTTACAACGGCAAACTGGGCTCTTGGCTTGCCATCCGCATCGGCAAGAACCACCAGGAGGTGGAGCGGGGCATAATCCCCAACAAGAATAGGTGCTGAAGCCATTTGTACTAGTTCGCATTGAGTCATGCGTTTGATGTGTTGAGTTATTCAAGTTTGAACTGTTGTTTTGTGTTCTCTACAGGGCTGAGCAGCTATCGAGTGTCCAGTACACTCTCCCAAAGACTCCAGGAGGGGATCGGGCCGACTTCTGGAGGTTCAGAGGCCTCCGTAGCTCCAAACGCAACCTGAGGAAGAGCAGAGAGGACCTTTCTGCTCAACCTGTCCAAACAAAATTCCCCGCTTATGAAAGAGTGGTGCTTCGAGAAGGTAGGCTGTTTATTAGGGCTGGGTTTTGACACAAATTTCACGATTCAATTTGATTCTCATTCACAAGCTTGCGATTCGATTCAATTCAATATCGATTATTTTGGATATATATCAGGTACAGTACATACCAAATTTTCTCAAGGAAAAAAAAATCTCAACTATGCTTTAAAATATACATGAGAGTCAGTTTGTACTACATTACTATAATATTGAAGGTTAAAATTGACTGATTTGTTAAAATTACACTTAATGAAGTTTTTTAAATAATAAAGTTACAATTACAATATTTCTACTTCAATTCGTTTTTTTTTATATAAACATAATGGTGGCTGTCATAAAAACTTGATGGATTTATTAAAACATAAATTAAACATTGAAGAACAGTAAAATTTATAGTGAATGTTATATGGTGCATATATTTAGCAAAATGCCCCTCTCTACAGTTTATTTTTCTAACTGACTAATGAGTTTATGGTCACCAAATGTTTTTTTCTGAGGTAAATGTGACATTACGTGACATATTGTTTATAAGCCATTATATTGACGTCTTTGCGCTGCTGAAACACTGATTGAGCGATTACTTGAAACCGGATATGAATTGTAAAGTTGTACTCTTTCTTCTACAGCGATCTGTCACTCCACATTAAACAGCACCAAAACGGCATTTATTGTTTGAATACTGCAATACAATAGACAGAATTTGAAATCTGAGACTTTGTTTCATATTAAAAGTACCAACGCACAATGCTTATTGCGATATATTTGATGGGAGGTGTGCTTCAATGTTCCATCCATTAACTGAAAACAGGCTAGACTAATCGATTCTTGGGATTTAAGAATTGATATCGTTCCGTAAAAATGAGAATCGATTAATATCGAGATATCGATATTTTTTACCCAGCCCTACTGTTTATAGACCTGCTTTTAGTTGCTATGGTTATTTCGGGTTTGAGCATCTATTTTTGAAGCTTTGCTAATCAGTTTCAGTTTGTCAGTGGAAGTTTGCAGGCAATAATCTGATAGCCTTGCAACGAAGGAAAACCTTTTGTAGAAATCTAGTTAACCTGTTGTTTCTTCTGCATAAAAAGCTGGTTTCTTGAGGCCGGTGGTCATTTTCGGGCCTATTGCGGATGTCGCAAGAGAGAAACTGTCCAGAGAGGAGCCTGACGTCTTTGAACTTGCAAGTAAGTTCTGTGTAAAGAGGTTTTCAGCATTTTTGGGCGGGGTGGTTTCATATTAAGAAGGTATAAAACGTCTTATTCTCCTTCTCTAAGAGAGTGAACCCAGAGATGCAGGCACAGACCAGCGCAGCTCTGGAATCATCCGTCTCCATACCATTAAACAGATCATTGACCGAGTGAGTATGGACTCGGATAATTTAGTTAACTGCCATCCCGCTTTCCATCTGCTCAGCTCGTGAGCACAGTCTCACAGACCCTGCAAAGACCCGGCTGGTGTCTCATGATTCTGTTTGTGCTGCTAGGACAAGCATGCAGTGCTGGACATCACCCCCAATGCGGTGGATCGTCTGAATTATGCTCAGTGGTATCCCATCGTGGTGTTCCTGAATCCTGACAGCAAGCAGGGTGTCAAGAACATGAGGACCAGGCTCTGTCCTGAGTCCAGGAAGAGCGCCCGGAAGCTGTACGAGCGTGCTCTCAAACTGAGAAAGAGCAACCATCACCTCTTCACCAGTGAGTAGACCCAACAACAAAATAATATTATTAGTCTCATGTTGTTACAAAACTGTTAGACCTTCTTTAGTCAATGGAACACAAAAGGAGACATTTTAAAGCATGTCCAGGACAATCTAGTCCATGTAATGAATGAGAACTGGGAACTTTTGCAAGCTACAAAAGCACCATAAAAGTTATTGTTTTAAATGCAAGCCTCACTTGTGGTGTATTTGTAGTAAGTAAATTGCGACTTCCTGGCCTTGTAGCCACCATCAACTTGAACAACATGAACGATGGGTGGTACGGAGCTTTGAAAGAGACCATCCAGCAGCAGCAGAACCAGTTGGTCTGGGTCTCAGAGGGCAAGGTAAGCTTCTCTAAAGTTTTGTGCCTCACTATCTAGATGTTGCTTCTTTGTCTAGATCTCCCACCCCCACTCAAACACCTTATGGCGCTTTTCCACTGCATGGTACGGCACGGTATGGCTCGGTACGGTTCACTTTTGGGGGGGTTTCCACTGGGTACAGTACCTGGTACCTGGTACTTTTTTTAGTACCACCTCGGTTGAGGTTCCAAGTGAACCGTACCGTTACCAAAACGTGACGTGTAAACTCTGCTGATCACGGATTGGCCGGAGAGAATCGTCACTACCTGCGTCAATGAACTTGCGACACAAACACAACAGAACCGCTAGATTTAAATCAGCACAGCCAGCGAAGGATCGAAAGCAACTGTTTTGAACGAGCGCACCTTTTTTTAACAACCAAAAAGTGGCTTTTTCGCTGTCTGTTGAGGAAATACAGACGTTCCACTCGTTGATGGCAGAGGAGCGGATTCAGCAAGAGCTTGATGGGCGACGCGGAATGAAAAAGTTTTTTAGGAGTCGCGGCAGTAGACTATAATGACATGTGAATAATCCCGCCCACTCTAAAGCGGTACTGAACCGCAGTGGAAATGCAAACCGAGCCGTTCCGTGCCGTACCGTACTGAGCCGAGTCGTACCACGCAGTGGAAAAGCGCCATTAGATCAGTGTTTCCCAACCCTGTTCCTGAAGCCACACCAACAGTACACATTTTGAGACTCTTCCCAATCAAACACACCTGATTCAACTCTTCAGCTTGTTAGTAGAGACTCCAAGCCACGAAATGAATGGGTCAAATAAGGGAAGACATCCAAATTATGTACTGTGGCTGTGCCTACAGGAACAGGTTTGGGAAGCACTGCCTTAAATGAGGGTCGGCAACCATAACAACCCTAGCCTCATTTATGTGTCTTATGCAATCCATTACTACACTGCTCTCTGGAATACTTGATTTTGGTTGGTTAGTTGTAGTCATTCTGTGGTTAAAATTTTTCTAGTTACTCTGTATAATTTAGTAAATAATAATTATGTGCCTGTAATTAGTGGTCAACCTATAATTGCCAAGGCCAATATAATGACCGATATTGGCATCAGCCTTTAATTTGTTCTTTTTGATGTTGGAAGCATGACTTTTATTTTGACAGCACTAAAACTGTCAATGCCTCAATAAATAGTAATTATATTACTGTAATTGTAATTAGTGATTTACCTATATATTGCCAAGGCCTTTGCCATTTTTTTAAATTGGCATTGGGCTTTACATTTTTCTGTTTGGATAAGTGTCGGAACTTTTATTTTGACAGCACTAAAACTGCCAATGGCTGAATAAATAATGATTATATACATGTATTTGTAATAAGTGGTTGATGTATATATCAACAAGGCTGTTTGAAATTTTATAATTATCGGCATTGGATGATTGGTATTTATGTTTGGCCGAGTTGTTGGATGCATTTTGCTTTCTATAATTAGTGAACTATATAACTGAATAAATAATACTTATTATAACCATAATTATAATTGGAAAAACTGAATAAATCTGAAAACTATCAGCCGATATATATCTGATACAATTAAAAAAATGGTCTAATATTGGCTGATAACTGATATCATACAAATATATTGTGTATCCCCACAAACTATTTCTGCTTAAAACAATATTTCATGTCTGTTTATTCATTTATTTGCTTAGTATCCATGTAAAATGTTATTTACTATATATATATATAAAAAAAAAACTTTTTAAGAGCAAAAAAACCAGAGCAGAGCTATTTCTGCTTTTACACAGTTCCAGTCCAAGGCGTTTGATATGCATTAGTTTCTGCTCTCACCATCCATCATTTCATTTCCACTGCTGTGGGTCATCAAACTCATCTTAACCATCCCTCCCTCCCCCTCTCCGCCTGCAGGCAGATGGCGCTCCTGACGATGACCTTGACATCCATGACGACCGCCTCTCCTACCTCTCAGCACCGGGCAGTGAGTACAGCATGTACAGCACCGACAGCCGCCACACTTCTGACTACGAGGACACTGATACGGAGGGCGGTGCCTACACCGACCAGGAGCTGGATGAAACCATGAACGACGAGGTGGGCCTGCCCAGCGAGCCTGCCATCACACGCTCATCTGAACCTGTCCGAGAGGACCTGCCGGTCATCCAGGACGCAACTGGGTACCCGAGCTACCAGCATGCTGTGCCGCAACCGGAGCCGGTTAACCGCATCGACCCAGCCGGGTTTAAGATGGCAGCGCCTCAGCAGGTACAGAATATGAATACCATTATGTGTGTGTGTTGGTTACTTTGTTCATTTCAGTGGGACTTCTGTAAGTTTGAGCATAACATGGGCCATTTCTGCTATGCAGTGCTTTTTGAAATCTCTAACTTTTAAAAAATGAATATGCTTGTGTTGTAATTTAATGAAGTATTTCTATTAGAGATGCTCAGGCACTAAATTATTAAAAAAAAATTAATTATAACCTATTCACATACTGGCAAGAACATTAGTTAAGATGAACCTGATAGGATAGAAATAAGAATCTAAAGTGAGGAGCGTTAGCTTACACGAGTATTAACTTGATAATTTTTATTTATTTTATTATTATTTTTAAATATTTGTTTAGTTTACATAAGTATGTTAGCTTGCTAAATTTGTATGTATGTATTTATTTATCATTTATCTGTTTTATATAAGGTTACTTTGTAGCTTGTTATATTTTAATCTTGGTTTTAACAGTCTTTTAAAATATATAAATTTTTCTTTCTATCAAACAAGATGGAATGATTCAAGTCAGACCAATTAATAGCACAAAACATCACAAAATTATATAAAATCTGTTGTTAATTCTTGCTGATGTTTGTGCTGATGTCATTTCCTAGAGGACAAAGTCATTAAGGAACAGGCTTTTGTTAGTTAAAGGGATAAAGTTAGGCTTTAGGGCTTTGTTAGTCATTAAGATATACAGAAGACTGACAGGATGAAAAGTATACTTAAGGACACCGGAAGAAATAATTGCAATTAAAAAAATTTTATGTTACTAATGAATACCACTTGAAAAATATCATCTGCTCAAAAATAATTTACGTTTCTTGAAATACACCCTGTTGTGAAATTGAGTGCATTTGCGTGTACAATGAATTCTGATAACGATCAATTAAATTAAATACCAGACAACAAAACGTTTACATGAGATTTACATTTTTCTCTTTTTTTTTCTGGTGATTCTTACTAATATGGATTCTATCTTTTTGAGTTTAATATGTTACCTAATAAAATAAATATATGATCAGAATGTGAAAATGTACAGCATAGTAGAAATTACCATATAACACAACAAAACCTATTTTCCTTCCTTTGGGATGTTATCTGAAATGTAAACCTTTATTTTCTGCCTCAATAGCATTTTAAACTGCATATGCAGCAGGACTGGACCACTACCTAGTTTTCTGCTTCCTGTAAAGCTAAAGACACTTGATGTGAGCTAGTTTATATGATCAGATGACATTCTTTTCCAGACAAACTCTTATTCAGCTTTCAGTAGCTACCAGTTAACCTGGTTATGGATGCTTTGGTTGTTGTAGCTGCTAGTTGTAGCTGGTGCTGTTGGCACCGCGTGTCTGTAACCTCTTTGCCCCGTACTCCACAGCAAGCTGAGGCCGCTCTGGCCTCGCCGCCCCCTCCATCTGCAGCGGCAGCAGCTCCCCCTGCTGTCCAACCAACCGCACCACTAGCGGGTACGGACCCAGAGGAGCCGTCTGGCACCCCTCAGGCCGACACCCTTAACAGCCCCGTCCCTGTTCCTGACCCCCAGCCCGAACCTGAGCTCGCTCAGCCCCCAACACACGACCCCCCCCAGTTGCTTCCTCCTGGCCCAGATCCAAAGGTACCAGCAGCACCGGAAGCTGGACCCGCTCCCGGCCTGGTTCAGTGGTTCAGCCCAGCTCTTTCTTTCTCAACCTTGCCTGTGTCTATCACTATTTTCTTTGACTCCTCCCACTCCACTGTGTGCATGAATGCTCCGCCCACCCCACGCGTGTGCTGCGTGTGTTCCTCTGACACTACAGCAGAGACTGTGTAACTGGTACACATGCACCACAGGAGGACAAGGGCCCGTTGCATAAGTAGAAGTGCAGTCTCCTCACTTGTTGCCTCGTACTTCCTCTTGCATGGCTCCTAATTTATGACGTTTCTTTCAGCTTGTTCTGTCTGTAGTAGGGCTGGGCGATATATTGAATAGTCATGATATGAATGCGACGGCTATTTGAAATGGTGCAACTTTGCGAATGTGTGTCGATTTTAATGCACACTTTATTTGGCTAATATGTTTCTGGACTTTTTTCCCTTGCAATTCCGAGTTTTTATCTCACAATTCTGACTTTTTTTTCTCCTTGTAATTCTGTGAAAAATTGAAGGGGGTCTGAATACTTTCCGTACCCACTGTATATCTTGCAATTCTGGGTTTGTATTTCTTTCGCAATCCTGAGTTTGTGTCTCTGAAATATAAACTCAGAATTGGGAGGAAAAACTACAGATTGTGAGATATAAACTTTGATCTCTCAGATTTGTGAGAAAAAAGGCTGAATTGTGAGATTTAAACTCAGAATTGCAAGATATAAATGCAAGCGGGTTAAGAATTCGAGTCATAAAAATTTTTATCATTTCCATTAATCAGTACAAACAGTACACTGTAAGGAGTCAATTCATAACTGTTTCAGTGATTCATCCGCATCATCACTAACATCACTCACATATTTTTTATAATTGTTTTTTTAATATATTAAAATGTTTAAGTAAAATTTTACATATACAATTTATTTTATTGTATATTGCTATTGTTTGCATCAACATTAAAATTTTTACTGGAATATTTTTCCCCATAGTGTTTGCTTTTATGTATTTTATTAGTTCATAACATTTCAAATAATTCTTTGTTTTATTTATTGAAAAGCTGTGTAAAACAGGATTATTGAAACCTTGATTTACTGCATGTACTATGCTGTTTGATGTAAACAATGGATTTTTTTATTTTAAGCTATATCGCCTGGCCCTAATCTGTAGTGATAGCTGTAACGGTAGTGTTTGGCTTTGACCTGAATCACATCTGTACAGATGGCCACTAGATGCACTGTAGACGTGTCACTTAATTGCAAACGGAACTTTCCCTGATTTGCAAGAATGGACTTCTGTAGTTGCATGTTCATTTAACCTGCAGACAGTACTTACAGCAATGTAAAAGGAAAACAACTGGACTAATCCTGCATAATGTCTTCATAACCAATGTTCCTTTTCATAGATGAAGACGTTATGTAAGAGCTTTTGTGATTATGTTAACTTGTCTTATAGGAGGCGTTGGACCTTTTACAGCTCTACTGTCTTCAGGCTATACTTTGAAGCTTGAGCAGGAGCCTTTCAAACAATGAACGAAGACATCTTTAAAGCTCCACTTGGTCCTATTATAAATTTATTAGATTTTGCTAAAGATTAGGAATCAAAGAAGTGTAACCAAGTGGAGTTGCTGTACATGTTGAAGGGCTTCTTTTCAAAATGTAGGAATGTAGAGCTGAGTTGCAAATTCGTAAGATGCTTGTTTTATTGCATATTGAATTAATGAGTTATTAATGTTTTTTCTGTTCAGGAGTGAGTTTAGCTTCAGTGCTTGCAAGGCATCACTGCATGTATATTTACTGAAAGTTAATTTAATACTATTAATAATTAATAATTGAGAGCCAATAATAATTTAGCACCAAATCAGCATATCAGAATGATTTCTGAAGGATCATGTGACACTGAAGACTGGAGTAATGATGCTGAAAATTCAGCTTTGCATCACAGGAATACATTACATTTTAAAATCTATTCAAATAAAGAACTATTATTTGAACATTTTAAATTAAAATAATGTTTCACAGTATTACTATTTTTACTATATTTTGCTCAAATAAATCTAGCCATGGTTAACACAAGAGACTGCTTTCAAAAACATTTGAATTTTTTTCCTTCTGGAATAAAACCACATTATTTTAAAACTGTCATGTGATTTTTACTGTATGTAAAACCATGCTTACTTTTTTACTGCCTTGCAAGCACTTGTTTTTCCTGAAGGAAATACTAATTTACTTCAATATTTCTGTCGTTAATTTGAAATATTTTGCCTGTTTTATTTTTTTTACCTTTAAAAATGTGCCAGATCTGTTTAATTTAATGACTTAACGACTGAGGTTGTTTTTGCAAATTTATATAAATAGGAAATATCCTTTTCATAGCCTTTTCAATCATTCCGGCTCTGACAGTTGATGTTTTGTCCCTCACAGATGTATAAAAAGGATCTGTACAGCATGGATGAGGCGGTGCGAGTGAACCACAGCGTGAAGCCTCCCCCTCCCCACCACCAGCAGCAGCAGCAGCCTTTAGGCCCCCCCACCTCGCTCTCCTACAGCCACCAGCCTGTCTACCAGGACCAACAGCCATACCGCCAGTACGAGCACCCGCCTTATGGCTATGACGGTGGCGGCTACGCACAACCAAAGCCTCACAATTACGACCCGCACCTGCACTACAACAGCCGTGTGCCTCACTACAACGAGCAGTGGCCCCCTTACGACCAGCAGCAGACTTCACCCCAACCGCCACCCATGTCCGGCTACCCTCAGGGCCACCAGCCTCCTCCTCCCCCCCAACTGGGGTACGAACCTCGCTCTCCATACGAGGATGGCCCAACCAGGGATTTCAGCCCCCCTCAGTCCCAATACGATGGCGTGTCACCAATGAGCTACGATAACCGGCTGCGGCACGCTAAACCCGCCACGGCGCACTATGAAGAACTGCACCCTCCAGTCTCCTACGACGCCCGCTCTCCCTTCGAGTCCGATCCACATGGTTTCCCAGGCAATGCGCATCGCTCCCCTGATCCGCCCAAGCAGTATTACGGTGATGCTGCAATGAGACCCTCGTACAACCCTGGAGCGCCGAACCGAACGTATAAACCAGCGCCACACGAGCCCGTGATGAACTCTGAACCTCCTGCTCCGCCTCCCAAACCCGAGGCCGTCTTGTCTTCAGGAGAACCGGCTCACCCTGCAGCTCCCAAACCATTGCCGCCTCCCCCCAGGGATGATGATGATGATGATGATGATGATGATGATGAAGACCCTGCCATGAAGCCCCAGTCTGTGCTCAACAGGGTCAAAATGTTCGAGAACAAGCGCTCCGTGTCCGTAGACCGAGCCAAGGATACGCCGGAAGTAGCGGGAATCAGGGTATATTTCTGTCCGCTTGATACTGAACCTAGACTTTTCCATTGCGGGCTTTGTTGTTAATGGTTTTCTAAGTTTATTTGCATCCACATAACAACTTAGTATTTTAGTGTCGACTTTTGCACAGACAAGAAGGACTTCAGATAATGTATAAATCTAGTTTGTGTATGTGAACGTGTGATGACAGAATGGATGTACTTTCTTCTTCAGCCCACAGATCTCCCAAAACCTGTGAGCACACCGGATCCTGTGCTTAAAGCCAACTCTCTCAGCAACCTAGAGCAGGAGAAACCCTCTTACAGGTACAACCACATGCTTACAGTACCGTTCAAAAGTTTGGGGTTGGTAAGATTTTTTTTTTCCTCAAAAACTGTTTTCAAAAGTTTCTTATGCTCACCAAGGCTGCATTTATTTGATCAAAAATACAGTAATACAGTAAAATTGTAAAATATTATTGCAGTTTAAAACAACAGTTTTCAGTTTTAATATGTAATTTATTTGTGATGCAAAGCTGAATTTTCAGCATCATTACTCCAGTCTTCAGTGTCACATGATCCTTCAGAAATCATTCTAATTTACTGATTTGATGGTCAAGAAACATTATTATCATTATTGAAACAGGGTTATTATAGTTAAATAAAACTAAAACCATAAAAACAGTTTCATTACTTGAAATAAAATAAATGTTAAAATGTAAAATATATATATAAAAAAAAAAAACTTTATTTCAGTTAGTTGACAAGGCAGCATTTCTCAATTTAATTTGGTTTATCTTGATCAGAGCATGTGAGCGGTGTGACGCTCCGCTACGTTTTCCGCTACAAGCAAATCACCAAACGGCATTCTGGGTTGAGCGAGTGGCGCTGAGCGTATTGAGCGAGCGGAGCGGAATCTTCAGAAAGGCGCTCTGCGCTCTTAAGGAAATATTACCGCTCCGCTCACATGCTCTGATCTTGATATACTAAAATTGACTAAAACTGAAAAAAAAACTATATAGATATTTAAAAACAACAACCAAAAAAATTACAAAAACACAACAAAATTACTAAAAATGTAACTAAAATTAAAATGAAAACAAAATGTACAATTCAATTTAAAATCTTAACAAAAACTGTAATAGTATTTCAATGATAAAAATATTTTGTCATTATAAATCTTTACTGTCACTTTTGATCATTTTAATGTGATCTTGCTGAATAAAAGTATTCATTTCTTTAAAAAAAAAATCTTACTGACCCCAAACTTTTGAGCATTATTATATATGTACACCTACAACTGTCAACCAAGCCCTTATTTAAAACAAAAGGATCTGAATTGACTGGAAAAGTCATGGGAAATCATTAGGCAGAGAGCATGTGAACTGTGGAGTAAACCAGAAGTAATATCAACTATTTGATTGGATTGTCTTAAGTTACCACATTCTTATGTATTGGAAGTGCAAAATAACTGTATGTTTTATTGTTCACATGATTAATTTCAAATTGCATTCTGTTTCACTCTATTTTTACACAGTAGTGGTTAGCATACGGTATGTGTTGTTAGTGGAGAATGTTAATGCAATCCAATAGTACCCTCTGCTGGTTGATCTTCCATTCTGGACAGTACCATTAGATCTTACATAATACAGTTAAGATCTTTCCTTTTGATGATTTTCTTCATCTCCTAGAGCCCCAGAGCCCCAGAAAGCTCAGCCGCGTGCAGGGGACGACGTGGTGCGCTCCAACCACTATGACCCAGACGAAGATGAAGACTATTACAGGAAGCAGTTGTCGTATTTTGACCGCCGCAGCTTTGACAACAAGGCCATGAATCAGCCCAACACTGTAATCAATCGCTTCCATGAGCCGCCCAAACCATCTCAGCCCCAGATCGCATATCCTTTTGCCAGGTACCGTCTAACTCGCTAGACAGACAGTGTTTACTCTTGTATGTTGACGGGACTCTTGTACATATCATACACACTCTTGCACACACTTTCTGCTTCAGGACGGAGTCTGTGGAGAAGGTGAGTCCTGTCGACAAGAGGTACGAGCCCCTGCCGCCCGTCAACCCGTCACCTGCTCCATACAGCCAGCCCACACCTGCTGCTCCACCCACATCCCTGCCCAAACTCCGCAACATCGAGGGTAAGAATGAGTCTTGTGTGTTCAACTATGGTACTTTCGGCCCTGTGGACTTTCAGAAAATATGAATTTTTTTACACACTAGTTTAATTCGTCCACTAATAATGTCCAACAGTGTTTATACAAACATCACAGGAGAATTTTGCCTTTTTTTTCATACAGTCATAAGTATTTCCACCACAGTGACTTTTCAGTTACATCTCAAATGATGTATTGTGTTTGAGAGCTTTCAGTTTTGGAAATTGCATTTTAAACATTTTTGGAATACAATGCCTGATTTCATAGTTAGCATTTTATTTATCCTAAATACACATAAATAACGTTTTCACACTTATTGCATAATTTTACAAAATTGCAAAATGACTGAAAAGTCTGCAGTGTAAAATACTTTCTGTCTGTTTGCGAAACCCAGTACACAAGCTTAAAAAGCGTTAACTACTAATTATTAGGAAATGCTTAATTTCTTTAAATTATAGATTATTTTTACACCGTAAATAAATGAAATAAAGCTTAAGCTTTTTGGAATAAAATACCCGCCACCTTTGTATCCTAAATACACAATATTTCCACACTTACTGGATAATTTTACAAAATAAAAAAAACACTAATTATAACTTTTTTTATTTATAGATTAATTTTACACCATAAATGATGCAATTAAACATTTTTGGAATAAAATGCCCAACTCCCTTTTTAAGGTTAATAATAGCTAGCATTTTATGTATCCTGAATACACACTTTTTCATACATAATTGTGCAAAATATAACAAAATTACAGAATGACTAAAAATAATGCATTATAAAATTCTGTAGTCTGTTCTATAGTCTACTTTTTTTTTTTTTTTTAGATTATAGATTCATTTTACAACCTAAATAATGAAATGGAACATTTTAAAAAAATTTGGAACAAAATGGCCAACTAAATACACACAAATAATATGTGTTTTTAAGGATTTGGGAGTTTTTGAGTCTAGATCAAATAATAAAATCTATGCTTGGAAAACATTTAAAAACTAGCAAATAAAATCAAGATAAAGTTTAAATGTGACTTCTATATGAGAAATTATAAGAAATGTATTTAAGTCTCCAAAGTTGATGAAGCACAGCTCTTGCATAGTGTATGGCCATATTGTCAATATTGTTATATTGCCAGAATTTCAGAAATCAGTGGTAATACTAATGAAATCGCATGATTTTGATACCACATCAAAAAGTGAATGCATTGTTTAAATCTCCCAGTGAACTCGCTGCCAGATCCTCACAGCTCTCCCAAAGCCAAACCGGATCTGTCGGCTCTCAGAACTCCCACCCGGGATGACCCCATCCAGACCAGCTACCTGCCCCCCAAGTCTTCTATCAACGGCACGGACGCCCCTCCCAAGACGCTAGGCGTCCCTACCAGCTACAACCGCTACGTACCCAAGCCTTACACCAGCTCCGCCCGACCCTTCGAGCGCAAGTTCGAGAGCCCCAAATTCAACCACAACCTGCTTCCCAACGACACACAGTCCAAACCCAGTGTGAACAACAACCTGAAACCTCAAATCTCGCCCCAGCCCCTGGACACCGACAGCGGGGTCGACACTTTCACGCGCACCCTGGACAACAGGCCCAAATATCAGCACAACAACATCAACGCCCTTCCCAAGGCCGTTCCCGTCAGGTAAGATGATGAAAGAACATCAGCCAGAGCTGGATTCATTCCTTCTGTTTACTAAACGACTCCCTACTGTCTGCTTTCTAGCCCCAGTGCGCTGGATGACGATGAGGAAGATGAGGGTCACACGGTGGTTGCCACGGCACGGGGCATCTTTAATTGTAACGGTGGAGTGTTGAGCTCCATTGAGACAGGAGTCAGTATCATTATCCCTCAAGGAGCGATTCCAGATAGCGTGGAGCAGGAGATCTACTTCAAAGTGTGCCGGGACAACAGCATCCTGCCCCCTCTGGACAAAGAGAAAGGTCTGAATCCTGTCTACTTTTGTTTTATTTAGATTTTTGTTTCAGTATATTTTTAGTTTGTTTGTTGTTCCTTTTCAAACTTAGTAGATTTTGTTAGCTTTGATGTTCATTTACACTTCACGTGTTAAGAAAAACATGTTTGGACATAAACTACCTTAGTAAAATTGGAAAGACTAAATACAAAAACAAGGAAAAACATTGTCTGGTAACAGTATGTTTCATTTAAGGGCTTTTCACATCAAATTTAGTGCACAGCGGAAAAAAAAGTGCACAAAAGCAGAATTTTTGTCATTCTCTAATGAGAAAAAAAAAACGTTTGGATACCTGAATTAATTATTCAGCATACAAACTATTGAAAAACAAACCTGTTTACACAAAATCCAGTGCCACTAAACAACATAGTATAAATAAGTATAAAATATTAACAAGCAATTGTTTCGCTACACTGAACCTGATTTATTTATTTCAATGCTTTATGAAAATGGTTCAGATGATTAAGTTGTTCAGCAAATTTTTTTTTAAAGAAATTAATACTTCTATTCACCCAGGATGCATTAAATTGATAAAAAGAGACAGTAAAGCCATTTATAATGTTACCAAAAAAATTGATTTTTGACTTATGATTTATCCAAAATAATATTAAGCAGCACCACTCTCAACTTTTATAACATTGATGGTAGTAATAAGAAATGTTGAGCAGCAAATATGAATGATTTCTGAAGGATCATGTGACACTGAAGACTGGAGTAATGATGCTGAAAATTCAGCTTTACATCACTGGAATAAATTACATTTTAAAGTAAATTCACATGTAAAACTGTTATTTTAAATTGTAATAATATTTCACAATATTACTGTTTTTACTGTATTTGTGATCAAATAATGCAGCCTTGGTGAGCATAAGAGACTTCTTTCTAGTATTTTTCGACCCCAAACTTTTGAACGGTAGTGTAGTTTTTGAAGTAATGACACACTGTTACTCCTGATGTTTATTGTAGCCTGTCTGTTCTCTCAGGCGAGACTCTGCTCAGTCCTCTGGTGATGTGCGGCCCTCACGGTCTGAAGTTCCTGAAGCCCGTGGAACTGCGTCTACCACACTGTGCGTCTATGACCCCTGATGGTTGGTCTTTTGCTCTAAAATCCTCCGACTCCTCGTCGGGTACGCTGTCCTTTCTCTCTGTCCTTTGATGGGTCTTTTGGGATCGAGATTGAAGCTGTTTGGAAACAACTATTCATCTTGTGGTTTCGTTTCATTTTCTGGGTTCTCTGAATTAACATCTCACGCTCAGAGCCATCCTGATCACATGATGCTTTCCCTGAGCGGTCTGTGCGCTTTGCTTTGCTTTGCTTTATCGTTTTATCACCAGTCTCAATTGCAAATGCACTTAATGTCTCTTTAGCTCTTATTCATTCACAGTTAATCCATGTAATATTGTTAAATGTGACTGGAACTGACACACATCATTGGGTTCAGTATGGCCACGTTTGAGGAAGACAACCAGGAGTGAATCCATCTAAATTAGCATTCACTGTGTGTATGAATACAGGAGTCACTCCTGATCTTGTGATGGTTAACATGGTAATGTGGCTGTAAATAAGAAATATAGATGCCAACAAATAAACCATTTGCTATTTTTAACATGTTTTTTGTGAACTAAACTCTGTGTACAGAACTGGATTAAGTGTTCAAAAGAGGAGTGACTTAAATTTAGCTGCAGTGTGAAAACGGCATGTCTAAACCATAGACTGTATAAAAACATGGACGTAGTGTCCGTGACGTCACCCGTTAAGTTCCTGAAGAGCGTTTTTAAAGCTCAAAGTGGGCGGAGCCGGCCGTCCCCATCTTGGCAGCGCGTCACCCCGCGTTACTCCCGGATAATCGAAAATGGGCAAAAAGGCAGGAGCAGGTTGCTGAAACCACTCCCACCTAGCTCGACGGTGGTGACAGCAGCAGCAATCCACCTGTCACTCAAGTGACCACGCCCTTAATTATGCAGAACTTTAAGGCTTAATATAATTTAAACGGATGAGTTATAAAAAAATTCACCCCCCTCACAGTTGTCATGAAGGGCAAAATTAGCTATGTACACCAAAATAATTTTTTGAACCAGGCTGTAAACATGTTTTTTTCTGCTGTAAAGTTGGGCATTTTAACATGGGGAGTCTATGGGACTGACTCCCTTTTGCAGCCAGCCTCTAGCGGCCAGTTGACGAATTACAGTTTAAGTCACTTCCGTGTTGGCTTCACGAGAGAGAGTGGGAGGTTGCTGCTTGGTCTAAACAGTAATTGGCTTGCTCTGGGAAAATGTTAGAATTGACAACCATTTTTAATTTCAGTTGCAGGACTGAATCCACTAAATTATTATGTGTGTACGAATACAGGAGTCACTGCTAATCTAAGCATGGTGATAATGTGGTGTAAATGAAAGATGGATGCCAACAAATTAAGTTGTTTTACGTTTGATATTTGTAACCTTTTTTTTTTTTCGAGAGTGAATTTGGTTTTCACACCCATTAACAACCGAACTCTGTGTGTGAACAGAACTCGATTAAGTGCTCAAAAGGGGAGTGACAACTGAGTTAAGCTGCAGTGTGAAAAGGGCATGTCCAAACAGAGTTATTCGGTTCAGGGAATCAAAACCATATTTTATTTGCAAAACTGAATCCTACAAATAATTGTTCTGTCTGTATGAATACCGGAGTCACTCCTGATCTCGCGATGGTTGACATGGTGATAATGTGGAATCTTGTGGTTGTAAATGACATGTGGATGCTAACAAATTAACCTGATTGCTATTTTTGATGAAAGTTTTTCCGGGAGCAAATTCATTTGTCACTCCCCTAATTAATCGAACAGTGTGTATACAGAACAGCATTAAGCAACCAAAAATGAGTGACAACTGAATTTAGCTGCAGTGTGAATTAGGGCTGCATGATTAATCAAAATAAAACCCAAATCACAAAGGCTGTGATTTTAATTAAATAAAAATATTTGTGCTGCATGTTTCCAAGTGAAGCGTGGCACTGTGTTCTTTTACCCGTGAGCAAGACAAATTATTATTACTACTACTAATCTTACAGTGAATACAACACTTTTATTTCTCATTTTAATATTTCTATTATAATCATAATTTATCAGAAAAATCACAATTAGATTTTTTCACAAATTGTGCAGCCCTAATGTGAATAGAACAATCTGAATTTTTAGATTATGACGTTGTGTCTATATCATATTCCTCCTGACGTTCCTCCTGTTGAAATATCCACAGGTGACCCCAAATGCTGGCAAAACAAGTGTCTACCAGGAGACCCCAATTACCTGGTGGGCGCCAACTGTGTGTCCGTGCTGATCGACCACTTCTGAAGAGAGCAACAGCTGGTCTGTTACTGAACGTCAGCGCGCATGGACCCTTCTCCAGTTCTTCTACTCAGGAGGAGGGATTTGCACCACTTTATGAAGTATTAATTCTTCCCTCTTTTCTTTGATGGGCTGAAGCGTCGTTCCCAAAAAATATCTTTGAGAATAGCACTGATGGCACAGTGCTATGGAGCGCTCCTTTTCCTATTCCCTTTGGTTTCCTCTTTTTTTTTTTTTTTTTCCCTTCCCCAAGTTTAGTTTTGCCTTTTTCTTTACCTTTTGGTGCTTGAAGACTTGCAAAAAATTACAAATGAAATCAAACTGCTAATGGAATGCATGACTTGTGCCACAACAGTTGGAAAAATGACCCCATTTTTGACATTTGTAGCCTATTTTACTCTAAATAATTAAAGTCTTGAACGGAATCGGAAAAAAATAAATGGAAAAATGTATTAGTTTTACGTAATACAAGTGAATCCTACTAATGTGCTCCTAAACAGAG
This sequence comes from Sinocyclocheilus anshuiensis, assembly GCF_001515605.1. Lineage (NCBI taxonomy): Eukaryota > Metazoa > Chordata > Actinopteri > Cypriniformes > Cyprinidae > Sinocyclocheilus > Sinocyclocheilus anshuiensis. The sequence goes on along the minus strand of NW_015551077.1, from coordinate 382,002 downwards.
AAGTCAATGTAGAGCTTTTTTGTTTGCAAGGTTGTGTGTTTTTCGTGGAACGCTGTAATGAATTGTCGCGGATCTGGAAAGCATGTCGGTTTCTAGAAAATGAAGAACAATTGAGACTTTTTGAAGTGAAGAACTGATTATTGAAGGAATGTGACTGTTGCACTCATCTGCTCATGGACTTCCCTCGGCTAAAAAACAAAACAAAAACAAAAAAATGGGCTCTTTCTCACTCGTTTTGAACCGATCTTTTCTAGCGATGTTTTATTGTAGATAAACATTGACTGGTTTTCCGAAACTCCTGCTGTCTAGAGATCTATGCATGTGCTATGACTCAGGTCCAAACGCCTGCTACTAAGTTGAGTACACAAACCTACCCATCATACACTGCAAGCAGTGATGCCTTATCTGCATTTTTTTGTTACTTTGACCCGAAAGACTAGCAAATGTCGAATTTCTGTTACAGAGGGAAGTTATGAAGGACACAAAACTCACACCATAATGAAGCGGGATATTTAGCACACAAATAATGAAGTCTGATCAACAGGTCTGCTTTTTCACTGCTATGCATATGACGATATACAAGAACACTAGGATATGTTTCAATTACAGCTGTATATATTGTGCTAGCATATGGCCTTGGTTCGCTGTAAATGACCTTTTGTACATCTTTGTTATTTTGTATCAAAACGTAACATGGAAAAAAGTTTCTTAACGGAGAAAAAAAAAGGAAAAATATAACATTGGTTATGTTTGTATTCCAGTTATACTTCTGAGCCTTGGAATTTACCTTAGCAGTACAGAGAAAATGGAAACAAATAAAAAATAATTAAATGCAACGAAAAAGGACGTTATCTTTTATACCAACAACATATATACAAACACTATGTAATGGCATTTTTAACAGTTACAGAAACTTTTATTATTTACAAACTAGAAAAGTGCTCGGTTTAAATAATTCAAGGATTCTGTACTTCAGACGGGTCCGTGTTGGTGGTTGGACCCTGACTTTGTGATACTGGATGCTGTATTGTGTGCCCTGAAATGTATTTTTGTACTAATAGACAGTTTATTAAGGCACATCAGTACGAATTTGTTTTGATATGACGACGCAGCTTCATCCTGGGTTTAGTTTCTTTTCTTTGTGTGGCAACATTCTTTTTATTTTCTCCTTTTTTTTTCTTTGCAGCACATTTCTAAGTATACAACTGTATTAATAAATTCATTTTAAAGTAAAAATTGTTTTTACTCTTTGACGAACGTGGTGTTGGATAATCCTGACGATTGTGAAATGGAAACGATGTCAATGACCCCTGTGTTGGGTACAGAAGGAACGTGGTTCATTTGGGTTTGTGGTTTTAGAAATGTTTATTTTTGAGCTCAGAGGTTGATGGGAAAGGGAGGTCATGAATTTTGTACACTTGCCCTTTCACCTACTTAAAACAGATACTGCAGCTGATTAGAGTCAAACTCTTGACCAGCTGACGCAAGACCATTGAGAAAACCAGCGGCCAGCTTTCTTAAAAGCCATTGTGTCAGCAGAAGGACTTTTCAACCCATAAAGCAGTGGCTCTCAAATGGTTTGTGGCAAGTGGTGACTCGGAACCACAATTATTTTACTAAAGTAAATAATGTAATTCAAATTGAAATGTTAAATTGTCAAATTTAATTTGAGTGACAAATTTGAGCCAAAATACTAGGGCTGGGTAAAAAAAAAAAAAAAA
>NW_015551077.1:356676-380180 GCF_001515605.1 Sinocyclocheilus anshuiensis | reverse complement strand
GATATCGATTCTTAAATACCAAGAATCGATTAGTCTCGCCTGTTTTCAGTTAATGGACAGAACATTGAAGGGCACCTCCCATCCAATAAATTGCAATAAGCATTGTGCTTTGGTACTTTTAATATGAAACAAAGTCTCAGATTTCAAATTCTGTCCATTGTATTGGCGCTGTTTAATGTGGAGTGACAGATCGCTGTAGCGCCTCAGTTCAATAAAAGCGGCAGCACGAGGTGCATATGAACTGATCATCTCCTCTGCTTTAATACTAGTTATAGCACAAAATAAACATGACTAAACATCCGAAGGTATGTTAAAAGAAAGAGTACAACTTTACAATCCGTATCCTGTCTCATGTAATCGCTCAATCAGTGTTTCAGCCGCGCAAAGTCGTCAATATAACGTCTTGTAAACAATGTCACGTAATGTCACATTTACCTCAGAAAAACATATTCGGTGACCATAAACTCATTAGTCAGTTAGAAAAATAAACTGTAGAGAGGGGCATTTTGCTAAATATATGCACCATATAATATATTCAGTATAACTTTTACTGTTCTTCAATGTTCTTCAACGAATTGAAGAAATATTATGTAATTGTAACTTTTATTATAAAAACTTCATTAAGTGTAATTGAAGCAGTTGTATAGCCTAAAAAAGCAGTTTTAACCTTCAATATTATAGTAATGTAGTACCAACTGACTCGTGTATATTTTACAGCATTAGTTAAGATATTTTTTTTTTCCTTGAGGAAATTTTGCATGTGTACCAGATATATATCCAAAATAATCGATATTGAATCGAATAGAATCTAATCGCAAGCTTGTGAATGAGAATCGAATTGAATCGTGAAATTTGTGTCAAATTCCAGCCCTACAAAATACCATAGCATTTGAACATGGCCTTTGAATTTAGCAAAATACACTATGGGAAGCCTTAAAAATTATTTTGCTAGGATATGCACGGTTAGTTGCCGTTTTTTATTTGTATTTCACATTTTCTCTTCTGACCATGACCCAGATGAGAATCACTGCTTTGAGAGTATATTTAGTGTATCACAATCTTATTAGACTCTATTTAACTCTTCTTACAAGTTGAGATTATAAATGAACATTATTAAAAGGTTAAGTAATAAGGCACACGTTTACGCACTTCGTAAAGTACTGATGTAAAACAGTTGACTGTACTGGTCTGTAAAGTTTTCAATCATTCACTGTAATCACTTGTTTTCCCTGAGATTAGTGGTTAGTAGATTTCAAAGTTGTACTGTTAGCTTATTCTATGGATTTTCACAGTTTAATGTCCTGCGACATGATCGACTTGTGAATTTCCTGAGAGAGTGGAATGTATTTCTTTTGCGTCAGGTCCAGAAAGTAGAGAGGATCTCGTATTGATTTTGGGTCAAAGCCCTCCTCCACCAGCTTCACTTTCTTCATCTTGAAAGTTCCTGTGACTTCCAAGGAATTCTGAAAGACAAATTTGCCATCGAAGAGTATCAGAGAACCAAGCTGACACTAGAAGAGGATGGCGTCTACCAGCAGTATTTACGGAGGTAAGGCATCATACCTGAATTCGGATGAATCGAGGTCTGGCGTACACTGGAAGATAGTTTGCCAAAACACTGCATGTGGTGACGCAGTCAAACTCTCTGCCCTCTTTCAGTTTCACAGCTGCCATTCCAATCCTTCCTTCATGACCTTAAGATACATGAGATTTTAATGTGAAAATCCAATTAACAACATCCTTTGACTATACAGTATTTCAATGGATGAGAGAGCTGAGCAATTTAATGTTTTGGTTCCTTAAAAGAGTTCACTCAAAAATGAAAATTGTCATCATTTACTCACTCCAAACCGGTAAGAGTTTCTTTCTTTCTGTTGAACACAAAGAAAGATATGTTGAAGAATGTTGGTAACCAAACAGTTTCTAGTCCCCATTGACCTTCATAATATTTTTTTTCCATATTATGGAAGTCAATGGGAACCAAAACCATTTGGTTACCAACATTCTTCAAAATACCTGCTTTTAATGTTCAGCAGAAAAAGAAATTCATACAGGTTTGGAACAACTTGAGGGTGAGTAAATGAGATTTTTCATTTTTCGGTGAACTATTCCTGAATTGATTCTATTATCCTATAATAGAATAAATAGAATAGAATGGGGGGGGGCTTAACAGCTTATTATTTTAATTTTAATTAAAGTACCATTTATTGTAGAAAAACTTCTACAATAACAACATTTCTACAAAAGTTCCTTATTTACAAGTAATTGAACTGATTTCAATCTCAAGCCCTACATCCTGAATGATTTTGGGTTCACTTTTAAAGTAATTTTGTAAGTGTGGCTCGCAAGTCATGAACAGATTTGATCCAATGTGTGAATCGGTGAATCGGATTCAAATTACTAGAAAGATTCAAATAATACAGCCTTCCTGTAGTTCAAACAGTAGATCACGGCACTAGCAACGCCAAAGTCATGGGTTCAATCCCCAAGGAAATCAGCAACTTGAATGCATTATTAGTCGCTTTCGATAAAAGCATCTGCCAAATGAATGTAATGATACTAAAATAAACTGGCTCATGAAGTGAATCATTCATTAATAAAACTACACTGATCAATGCAGACATTCAGGAACCATCAATTGAATGAATTACACATCATGAAACCCATTCCATTCCCAACCTCTTACATTTCAAATCATGGCTATTTGCAGATATAACATCTACCTTCAACTTTGACTCCATACACATTGGCCTCCTCAATGCAGTCCACCATCATGAGAATATCTGCCACCTCAGTTGTAGCCACATTCTCTCCTTTCCACCTGCAATTAACAAATGTTAATGCAATGCTTGAAACTCTTAAGTGTGCAAATGATGGTTCAGCTAAAGCTCTGCTACCTGAACGTGTCTCCAACTCGATCATGAAAGTAGACAAAGTTGTCGTGGTCGATCCTCAGCAGATCTCCACTGTTGAAATACAGGTCTCCTTTCACAAACACATCACTGAGTCTCTTCTTCACCGTCTGCTGCTTGTTCCCAGCGTAGCCGACAAAAGGGGTGTGTTTTGTGATTTCCCCAACCAGAAGGCCCACATCATCTACACAACATTAATATCAACAATTGTAGGACTAAAGCTGCACATGCAACATGTTCAGTGTTAAACATTCACTTTTTATGACAATGTTTTTAACAAAAGGTGTCTTAAAACCTCAAATACTAGCCTAAACAAACACCTCATACTATCTTTACTGATGCCACATGGCAATAAAATGAAGTATATCATAAAACCCACCAAATTAGCACCTGACTGACCTTTTCCGACTGGGATACACAGACCCTCAGTGTTCCTCACCGGCTCTTCTTTTTCAATGTCAAACTTAACGATGGCAAAGGGGAAAAACACCTATGGAATACAATGGCAATCAAGCTGACTTTGCACACAAATGCCTTTCTCAATGATAAGAAATATGTAACGTCACTCACCTTGCTGAGAATATTGATACGACCGACCACTCCGACTTTATCGGTGTAATTGATGAAGCCGACATTTCCTTCTGTGGCGGCATAGAGCTCTCGGACATGAATGCGTCCGAAACGGTTTAGGAACTCTTTCCAGACATCAGCTCGTACGCCATTTCCAATGGCAACCCTCACATTGTGGTCTTGGTCATTGTCTTTCTGCAAAGTGAAAACACAACATCCTGGTTTGTGGTTTTGTCTTTGCACTGTCCCAAAGATTTCCAGCACAAAACACTGTAACTCTGTCCACAATCTAGCAGTAGCCCCTCACTGCAGAACACAAGATCCAGGGGGCGTGGTTGGATCCACATCTAGGGGGTGGAGATTGGTAGGTTTAGGGGTGGAGAAAGGTGGGTTAAGGGATCGGGGGGTGGAGATGGGTAGGTTTAGGTATATGTAAGATGGGAGGAGTTGGATCTGGATCTTGTGTTCTGCAGTGAGGACCATCTCCAATCTAGTGTGCTACCTTATAAGGGAGCATGCTAACAGTCATAAAACCTCACAAGTGACTGAATCGGACCACTTTACATAGTTAGGCCACAGCAATAGTGCTCCTGTATGCTGGAAGTTCCTATAGTTCAAATAGTAGAGCATCCTTAGCAACACCAAGGTTATGGGTTCAATTCCCATGGAATGCATGATCTGATAAAATGCACTATATACTTTGACTGCAAAGCAAGTTGTTTTTAAAAAAAAATGCGTAAATGTAGGAAACTCCTCCCACACTTGGTTCCAATTGAGTTTCGTGTTAGCATGTTGCTAAGTTAACAGGTGCAGTCACCGTTGTTCTGCGAATTTTCACTGGTGAAATCGAGTCATACACAAATACTGAATGAAATGGTCAACTTTAAGTGTTATGCTTTCGCAGTGCATTCTGGGATTGCCTTCTCAGTAAGTCTTAAGGTGCATTCACATTTACCATTGTTGGGCAACTTTTCGTAGCTGAAATCCATTCGTTTCAATAGGAATCTATGCAATCTAAAATTTGGCATAAGGGTGAAATATTTCCCCACTCAGATTTCGCAATGGGCTCCAGTTGGTCACACAGATTCAAAGTCTACTTGGTTTGAAAGTGACTTCTGTGTGAGCTGTGCTTCGAAACCTTTGCGAATCATTTGTTTCGAAACAGTGGTTCAGAGCGCATATCAAAATGCCAAAGTCACGTGATTGCAGTAAACAAGGCTTTGTTACGTCAGAAACGTTTCGAAATTTCAATAGTTCGCCTTAGGGGGGCGATCTCTGTGAACCTGTGAATCATGCGAGTTCACTTGCCCCGCAGCGGCGAACCACTGCATCAGCGTCTATGGTTTTTATACGATCTCAGATCAGTTTGATCAATTTGTAGACATTTTTAATGAGACATTTGTGTAATTAAAAGGATGAGTAGTAGTTAATAGTCTCTACTGGCCTGTTTATACAAGCTCTCTATAAAACAAACAAAACAAGCACTTGCAAATTAATAATAATTATTTTAAAGATGCATATTATACAGACACTTCAGTATTTTATTAAAGATGCATATTATACAGACACTTCATTTTTAATGGTATTTTATTATTTTTATTGCATTTAATATATTATACTTTCAAGAAAGCATTTGCATTGGGTTTGTAAAAGCTGTTTTTATGCATGTTTTAGAGTTTTTGTTACACAGTTTTGACCAGCAGGCGTCACCAGCATGTGCACTTCGAAACAGTGAATCGAATTGATTCGAAGCTTTGAAATGGATCGTTTCTCCCATCACTATGCTACACTAGTGACAATGGACCTTTTTTGCCCACAAAATGTAGCTGAAATTTCAGTAATACAGTATGACTGCACTTAAGGCAGTATAATTTTGCTGCCTACATTTTGAACAAGTCTTCATAACAGAAGTCTAGGCAGCTAACTAGGTTTTGGTACGGAGCTAATGACAGTTCAAGCCCCTAAAAACAAATTATAAAGAGAAATATCTCCACACTTGTAAAACATATGGACTTTTACCTTTGGCATATTGCAGAGGTAGCGCAGTGTTTCACCAATGTACTGCATCACAGTTATGTTGTACTTCCTACAGTCATCCCAGAACTGAGAGGCAGAAAACTTTCTCCGCAGAACCACAGTGTTTCCTGGAGAAAATATGAAGATGTAAGCAGCACTATATAAAACCACCAGACAAGAATTTCTAAATAGAAAAAGTAGCGTACAATATAATCCATTATACCTCTTTCAATGGATCCAACAAGTCCGATGAGGAACCCGGCACTGTGATACAGAGGCAGATTGATGTAGAATATGTCTTTAGACGTCACTCCACACACACCCTGGATGAACGACGAAGCCCAGACTCTCTCATGGGTCACATACGCTGCTTTAGGAAGACCTCCATAGACCAAAATACCAATGTTATTTAGGGATCCATATTATATGACTCCTTAAGTGCTGTGTATATATATATATATATATAATGTTATTTAGGGATCCATATTATATGACTCCTTAAGTGCTGTATATATATATATATATATATATATATATATATATATAGTGACTATACACTGCTGTTCAAGTTTGGGATCAGTAAGATTTTTATTACTTTATAAAGAAGTCTTATGCTCATCAAGGCTGCATTTCTTTGATCAAAAATACTGAAAAAAACAGTAATATTGTGGAATATTATTAGAATTTAAAATAACAGTGTTCTATTTTAATATACTTTAAAATATAATTTATTGCTATGATCAAAACTACATTTTCAGCATCATTACTCCAGTCCTTCAGAAGTCATTCTAATATACTGATTTATTATCAATGTTAGAAACAGTTGTGCTGCTTCATATTTTTTTGGAACCCATGATACGTTTTTCAGGATTCTTTGATGAATAAAAAGTAAAAAAAAACAGCATTTATTCAAAATAGAAATTTTGTAACAATATACACTACCGTTCAAAAGTTTGGGGTCAGCAAACTTTTTTTCTTTTTCTTTTTTTTTTTTTTGAAAGAAATTAATACTTTTATTCAGCAAGGATGTGTAAAATTGATAAAAAAGTTACAGTAAAGACTTGTATTGTTACAAAAGGTTTCTATTTTGAATAAATGCTGTTCTTTTTAACTTTTTATTCACCAAAGAATCCTGAAAAAATTATCACAGGTTCCATATATAGTATATTAAAATAGAACAGTTTTATTTTAAATTGTAATAATATTTCACGTTATTACTGTTTTTTTCTGTATTTTTGATCAAATAAATACAACCTTGATGAGCATAAGAGTTTTCTTTAAAAAGTAGGCTAATAAAAATCTTACTGATCCCAAACTTTTAAACGGCAGTGTATATTTAGCATTAGCAGTATTGGCCTGCTTTGATATGCTATTCAATGTAATATAACAATAAACTTTACATAATCCACTAAATGTGGCCTTGTCAGATACCTGTAGTGCCAGAAGTGTAGATATACAGTGCTGTAGTCCTGATATGGATGTTGGACCTGAGAGACAGGGACAGCGGCTTATCTGAAGCTTTGGCAATGGCTTGACCGATACACTGAATGCCGTCTGTAGTGCACTCATCTGACAGGAGGTATACCGTTATCCCCTTCTCTTTCAGTGCCGGCAATATCTCCTCAACAGCATCAAGAAGCTCTGCGAGAGTAACACTTCACTGCAAAACTCTCAAGAAACTGACACACATGTAAGACTCTGAAACATGTCAACCCTATGAATTATCGTAATCACCATAATTCAGAGGGTTGATGTGTTTTAGAGTCTGATTTTCAATATGATATCTGATTTAAACCAAATCTGTTAACATTAACAAAAACAGTTTCTGATATCAGGCCTGTTTTCGCATGCACAGCACGTGCTTGAGTCCTCTAGGCCAGTGTTTCTCAAACCTTTGTCTTATGTACCCCTTAAATCCATAAGTGGGGCTCAAGTACTGCTTCATTATGTGCTCATTTTCTCATATTATCCACCGGATAATATTTTCAACTCGGAAGTTAGCTATTTCTTATAAATATGCTAGACTTATAGGTAAATAACTAGAGGATTAACAAAGTGCAGTACATGGTAAAGCTATTTCAGGCTACAAACCTCTGTTTACGGTAATGTATTATTAAAGTATTATTAAATGTAAAAGATTATGCATACCAGTTTGTAACATCAATAAGCATAACAGACTGTTTTTGTACAGCTAAAATAACTGGAAGTGACTGATACCGGAAGCCTCGCACATTAATGGCCGCACTTTTGTATTTGTAGGAAATAAAGATGACCAAATAAATCTAGCTGTGGTGGTGGTTACAGCATATATCTCCAACTACCCTTCCATCTGGCATCCTTCCATTCCATACAATAATCAGTTTCATTCTGGATGGGTTTGTGCCAAAGAAACTACACAAATATTATATACAGTGGCGTGAAAAAGTGTCAGCCCCCTTCCTGATTTCTTATTTTTTTGCATGTTTGTCACACCATTAAAGTGTGACAAACATGCAAAAAAATAAGAAATCAGGAAGGGGGCCAACACTTTTTCACACCACTGTATATATAAAAAAAATTTTTTAAAAAGAGCGTGAGAGCGAGGCACACTTTCCTTACCGCTCTGCATACAGCGGCCTTACTGATGTGCTCTGCATCCACAATGTTATAGAAAAATACCATTTAAAAATGGTACCGTTAAAATAATTATGCATGTGGATATGGCAAAAAAAATCTAAATAATCCTCTCCCGATGTAAATGTAACTCCATGCAGCCTCCTCATCTACAGGATTCAGGATAAAAGGACATGCCGTTTTTGTCGCTTTCACAGTGTCTGCATGTTGCAAATATGTGCAATGAATGAATGTACCAGCGCTGCAAAAAATGCTTATCTTACTTAGTATTTTTGTCTTGTTGTTTCCAGTCAAAATATCTAAAGATTCTTAAATCAAAATGCATTTTCTACATAAGAAAAATAACAAGGTATTTAGTCTTTTAAGTGTATTTTTCTTATTTTGCTAATTATCTGCCAATCGGGTAAGAAAAATAATATTTTTTCCATTTGCATTAAGATTATTTTCTTGTTTTAAGTAAAATGCACTTAATTTAGAAGATTCCAAAATACTCACTAAGAAAAGCATTTTTGCAGGGTGAATGAATGAATGCATGCGGTATTAAAAGGGGGAGGAGACCGCAAGAAACTTAAGAAGTTTCCGGGTTTAAGAAGAAAACCTGCTCCTGACCAGGTTAGGTTCACCTCTCTTAAGTTATAAGGTATAAATTACCTCTCTTTCAGAGACGGGCTTGACTTACCCTGCTTCCTCGGGTTTGACAAACCTCCCATTCTGAAACGGAAAACCCAGAGTTTCCCTCATTTCGGGGTTAACATACTCGGAGTTAACTTTAACCTCCTTTCTGAAACGGGCCTCTGGTCATATCGCTGCGCGCAGGAACTATATCTTGTAGCGGAAGGATGCCAGTTAATCAATTTACTAAATAACATGCTTTTTTTATTATTACATTTTTATATTTTTACCCTCAATATTTTTATATGTAGTAACCTTTTATATAAGAAATAATATAGCTCAAACCCTGATAGATGTAACGAATATAGTCAGTAATTAGCACGCTGCACCTAACAACACCCTTTTTAATAGTGACTATATTCGTAATATAGCCTAATACGACCTCTTCTACTATATTGCGTAAGTGACTATCTTTTGACAGTCCCACTTTTAAAAGTCATAATTTCTGTTTTACATGTTTAAGAAAGCAAAGTATTTATCAAAAGTAGGCACGCATGTGGAACATGGTTGGAAACGAGTGTAAAGGCCTCACAGCATGACATTCCGATGCTACAGTAGCTGCTGTTCATGGATAGTAGCTCTACTGACTGACAGTGCGTATAGATCTCACCGGCAGCTGCTATAAGCACGTTCGCGCCGCAGCAGGAGAAGCAGTGAAGCAGTGATTTGGATCTGATGTTGAAGTTCAGGAGTGCTGCGGGACAGCCGAGCTTAGCCAGGCCGAGCCAGGTCCACACGAAGCGGGGTTCGTTGCCCAGGAACAGCGCGACCGAGTCCCCTTCTCTGAGCCCAGCCTCCGAGCGCAGCGCATTCGCTACTTTGTTACTCTCCTTATCCACCTCCTCGTAAGAGTAAGTCTTCCCCTCGAAATGAATGAACACTTTTCGCGGGTGTTTCTTCACCGCGTCCAGAAAGCAGTCCACAATACTATAGAACGGAGTTTTCCTTTTGTATACAATTAATCGGATACCGCATCCAAGAGCCCTGTACATATACACGCAGTCCTGGAAAAAATATGGGAAGAAAGTTTTCAGCAGTGCGGGGAGAAGAGCCAAGCCCGCGAGGAGAGTGAGCCACACATACATGTTTCCTAGAGTCTGGAAAACACAGGGGTTTGAGACTAACTATATGCCATAGCCTGACACCACTTCCACAGTCTTAAAATTCATGGGCCACATTCTCGAAATACAAGTTCAGCCCTTTTGGGGCTCCAGAGAGAGATTATATCATTCTGATCCACCCCCGACTCAAGAGCCTCGTCGGGTTGCCAGATCCTAAATCAAAGCGGTGCCTTGTTTACACACGCTTTTAATGAGAAACCATGGCTGTCAGTTCATTCAAATAATTAACTGTGATTTGTGGTTAAGTTGTAGGTTTTGCAAATTTTTAAGGGAAATGATGCTGAATTTGTTTCTGCAGACATTGCTTGTAATTTAATCTTTTTTGTGTGTACAAATTGCTTGTTGCTAGAATATTTTCATGTTACATCTGGTAAAAGTCTGTTAAGAGTATTATCTTCCAATCAAAGATTTTAGATTTGTTGACAATTGTGTTGAGGGGACAAATTACAATTTTGTTCATTTCTTTGTTGCTACGGTTGTACACTAAACTCAAAACATATTTTGAGCTCCTCGGTGCTTAACTACTGTAAACCGAGGAGCTCAAAAAAAAAATCTTTATTGTGTGTTCATGTTTAATTCCATGCAGTGGCACTAAATAATTATATATTAGTAAGGTCATCATATTATAGAAACTTATTATGTGAGCTGATATTCAAATTATTTAAAGACTTTATGGAGCATTTCTTATTCATTTCAATATTTCATTTTCAAATACTCTCTAACCATTGATATTAAACAATAAAATCAAATATTGTATTAATACTGACAATTACATTTTAAATGTCACAACATTCACTTTTTAAAAAATTATTATTATTATTATTTGTAATTACATTTTCCACTCAAATAGTTATAGAAAAAAAAAAGATATTTAGTGCAGGAATATTTTAAACTCACAATATGGCAACCCTCATCCAATTCAGCCTTTGAGACTTGAGCAAGTGGGAGGGTTTCTCTGGGAACCAATCATCTTACAGCAAACTCTTAAGAAATTATTTGTTCACTGCAGACTACAGGGGAAAGAGAGTATCAAATTCTTAGAGACTTTTCAGACTGACAATCAAGTACTTTTAATTTTTTAATTGTCTTTTTAAACAATATTGCCAAACAATAGTATGATACAAAAAAGAAAAAGAAAAAAAACTTGTGAAAGGATCTTATTTAGAAAATATTTTTTTACACCATAATTTGTTGAATTTACAATTGTCTTTGGTATGGACAATATATATATGCACATACATTTTTTGTGTTATTTGTGATCTCTGGACAGTTATTATCTTGTAAGTGTACATTTAAAATCAGGAGTCTGAACAAATAAAAGATCCGATTTTTTCATTATAAATTGTAACAAAGAATACTGCTCTTCACAATCTGAAGCGACCGTCCAGTATCGACTGATATGCGTCACGTGTCAGAGGTCTGTAGCTTTTCACCGTCTCATCTAAAACAAACAGAAGGTCCGTGATTACAGCAGGGTTGAAGCCCTCCTCTACCAGCTTCCCTTTCAGCTGTTTGAAGGTGCAAGTCACATCCAAACAATCCTGTAATGAGAAATCCTTTCACTTATTTGAGAAATATGAAAGAGTACATAAATATTTTGATACTACCAAGGGATCATGCATTCAGAAAGAGCATTATGACGTTACCTGAATCCTTATGAAACGTGGTCTGGCATAAGAGGGGAGGTAAGTGGTCACATGACTAAAAATGTCTTCAGGCTCAAACTGATGGTCTTTCTTTAGTGTGATGGTAGCCATTCCGGTCCTCCCCTCATACCCTTCAAATTTAAAAAAAAATATATCAACAGTGTCACTAATATGGGTGAGAATATCAACTGGATGGTTTAAAGGGCATAAGAGGGGAGGTAAGTGGTCACATGACTAAAAATGTCTTCAGGCTCAAACTGATGGTCTTTCTTTAGTGTGATGGTAGCCATTCCGGTCCTCCCCTCATACCCTTCAAATTAAAAAAAAAATATATCAACAGTGTCACTAATATGGGTGAGAATATCAACTGGATGGTTTAAAGAAATAGTTAACCCAAAAATGAAAATTTGCTGAAACTCACCCCAAGGCCATTCAAGATGCAGATGAGTTTGTTTCCTTATCTGAACCTAGAGATTCTGAGAAATGTAGCATTACATCACTTGCTCACCAGTGGATCCTCTGCAGTGAATGGGTGCCGTCAGAATGAGAGTCCAAACAGCTGATAAAAACATCACAATAATCCACAAGTAATACTAGTCTATAATCCCTAATAATGCTTCCTCCAGTAAAAAAAAGTCCATCCACTGTTGTCCTCTAACATCATAATCCACCCACATATTTGTTTAGATCTGTTTTGGACTGTTTTCACTTGTAAACGGTGCTTGATCTGTGCATATTCATCTCCTGATTCAGACAAGACGACTTTTTCACTGGAGGAAGCAATATTATGGATAGAGGACTCATAAAAAAGTGTTAATGGATTTGTTTCTTACAAACACGCAGCTTTTTGCTTCACAAGACATTAACTGATGGGCTGGAGTGGTGTGGATTACTTGTGGATTATTGTGATTGTGATGTGAACTCTTCATTCTGACGGCACCCATTCACTGCAGAGGATCCACTCATGAACAAGTGATGTAATGCTACATTTCTCCAAATCTGTTCCCACGAAGAATCAAACTCATCTGCATCTTGGATGTTCTGAGGATGAGTAAATTTTCAGCTAATTGAAATTTCTGTATGAACTGTTTTAAAAGGAGTAAAATAGCATTAAACCTGAAACTGTAACTCCGTATGTGTTTGCTTCCTCAATACTCGTTGCCATAGTCAGGATGTCAGACACTTCATTTGTGGAAACATTTTCCCCTTTCCACCTGAGATGAAGAGGACCATGCATTTAAGATTTGGCTATTTGATTGTAATGTTAAAGCTGTAACTTCTGCTTTAAAGTAGAGCAATAGGGCTGGCCAGTTCCAAAAGTTTTGGAATCAACTTCGATTCTGATTCCTGGTTCTGGAATTGACTCTGGAATCAATGTGGTTTTCAAATCGTTTATTTATTTGTAACATTAGAGGAACATGTTCACTAAATCTTGCTCTGGCTACATGATAAACTGTAATGGCTTACATCCTTATTGTATTCATCCTAATATTCACTGATTATTAGACACCTAGAACAAATGTGTTTGTGCATCAGTGTCTGTATTGCATGTTTTATTTCATTGTAGGAGACCGAATTGAATTGGACTTCTCATCAGTATAGTGAGCAACTGAGAGGCATATTAATGATTAGCTCTGTTGAACTATTAAAGAGGAGTCAAATCCCTTTGATGGAATCGATTCCAACCTTTGGAATTTAAATGCAATGCAACCTTTCCCAATGCCTTAAAATTGATTATTTTTGGAATCAATTCCCAGCCCTATAGAACAACATTTTTAATGGCATTTTTTTCACCTAAAAGTGTCGCCCACCCGATCCTGAAAGTAGATGAAGTTTTCGTGGTCTGTCCTGAACAGATCTCCAGAGTTGAAGTAAACATCGCCCTTCTCAAACACACCGTAGAGTTTCTTCTTCTCGGTCTGTTTGGGATCCCTGGCATATCCAGCAAATTGGGCCTTTTGGGTAATCTTTGATACTAGTAGGCCTGTCTCACCTGTATAACAGTCAATGACACATTAATGACATTCTTCAAAGTAAAAAGCAAACAATTTTGCTTTATTCATCTATTTTATGCATACAAACATGCTTCCACAGAAGAACATTTTACTTGCCTTTAGCTACTTCTATGCAAAATCCATCTGTGTTTCTCACAGGCTCCTCTCGTTCTTGGTCAAACTTAACCAATGCATATGGATAGAGTTTCTGAAACAACATTAAAATGTTCAGACAATTTCAAGATTTTAGAACAGCTCTCATTTCTCTACTTCTGATTTCTCTAACTTGATGAATTGCGAGTAAAAGTAACGACCACATTCAGAGTAAATCTACCTTATGAAAAAAATTCACTCTACCGATGGCCCCGATTTTCCCAGCGTAGTTCAAAAAGCCCAAGGTTCCTTCGGTTGAGCCGTAAAACTCTTTGATGTCAACATTGCCGAATCTGCTTATGAACGTCCTCCACACCTCTGGTCTGATCCCGTTCCCTAGGGCCATTCTAACGTTGTGTACTTGGTCGCTAACACGCTTGTAAGGACGAGAGAACAAAGATGAGAAAACAGCCTAATATGTACGGCAAACAGAGCAGTGCAGACAGTGGAGTGGAGAGTGGGGTAAAATGTGTCACCAACAAAACTGTGCATTCATATACAGCTGCCTGTGATTGAGAAGATTATATAAGAATGCATTACAACAACAACAAAAAAGTTAATTTTGTCACGTTTTTGTCATGTCACATTTCTCAAAAACTTACCTGTGTGCCAGATGCCTCAGGTAAATTGTCATAGTAGTGACAGTCTTTATTGCATCCAAATGTCATTGTTTAGCCCAATAAAGGATCTTTATTCTTTTCTCTCATGAATTTAACATGAAAAAATATACTACAATAAAATATTTAAAATCATATAAACAACTAATTTGAGTTCATATTTTTATTTGATGTAAACTGTTCATATTCCAGGTGATAATGATTTAACATACACTACTGTTAACTTTTTCTTTACTCTATGGCCAGAGGGCAACTTCAAAAGATTGGCTCAGCTTACCCCACATCAGAGGGCAACCAACACAACCTTCTTTTCAAAGTACAGTAGATGACAAAAAATAAAAGAAAAATAATAATAAAAGAAAAAGATTCGGTGGTTTGCTGTTTGGCTTCTTAAAATGTTCAAATACCTTTGGTGTATTGCAGAGGTAGCGCATTGTTTCTCCAATATACTGTATCACAGTCACATTATATTTTCTGCAGTCATCCCAGAACTGAGAGGAAGAAAACTTGCTCTTCAGGACAACAGTGGCTCCTGAATACAAAACAAACCAAAGCATAAAACAAAAGGGAAAAAGCCAAAACCCATGAAAGCATGTACACATGCATAAAAAAAGCAAAGCAAAACAAAATGAAAGTCAGCATCCATGAAAGCACATTCAAAACAAATCAACATTTATGAAAGCACGCACACAAAAAAACAAAATCAACATCAACATCCAGGAAAGCACGTAAACAAAACTAAAAAGTAAAGCAAAACAAAACGAAAGTCAGCATCCATGAAAGTACGTACACAAAAAATAAAGCAAAGCAAAACAAAATCAACATCCATTAAAGCATGTACAAATACACTAGTGCTGTCAAATGATTAATCGCATCCAAAATAAAAGTTTTTGTTTACATAATATATGAGTGTGTACTGTGTATATTTATTATGTATATATATCAATACAAACACATACATATACATATATTATGTAAACAAAAACTTTTATTTTGGTAGCGATTAATCGTTTGACAGCACTAAAATACACAAAACAAAACTAATTTTTTGGGATTACCAACACAAAATACAAAAGAAAAAAATGTCACACCTCTTTCAATAGCACCGCCGAATCCAACAGCAAAGCCGGCACTGTGATACAAGGGAAGGCAGATGTACACCACATCATCAGACTTCACACCACAAATGGAAAAAAGGGAGGCTATGGCCCACAACCTCAGCTGAGCAATCACTGCTGCCTTAGAAAGACCTGCAGGGGACACGGCTCATGAAATCCACGGCTTCACTCGCTTATTAATTACAGATTTGTCATTTTGCTGGCACTTCTATTTATTCTCTCTAGTGCAAAATCATCTTCAGTCAAAAATAGAGTACAATAATGCATCAGTCACTGAATTCTATCCTACCTGTCGTGCCTGACGTGTAGATGTACGCCGCTGGGCTGCTCAATGTGATGTTGGCCCTCAGGTCTGCAGGAATAAGCTCATCTGAGGCCTGCGCGATCTTGTCTGTAAGACTCTTCATTCCCTCAGTGGTCACATGGTCAGTCAGTATATAGACCGAGATTCCCTGCTCTCTCAGAGCGGGTAGCACCTCCTCAACAGCATCCTGCAGTTCTACATGAGGGGTTTTCATTACATTAGGTGTGCATTACACAATTTTAATGCACAGCTTGGAGGCAAAGAATGATGGAAGCATGTATCTGCCATGGGATAAATAAAAAAAGGTCTTTTTTTCTCACAATTCTGAGTTTATATCTCACAGTTCAGACTTTTTTAATTGCAAGAATAAATCAGAATTGTGAAATACAAACTCAGAATTGCGTGATGTTAATTCACAATTGCGAGAAAAGTCTGAATTGTGAGCTATAAATTCACAACTGCGAGAAATACGGTGAGAATTGCGAGAAATAAACGTTCAATTCTGAGATAAAAATAGAATTGCGAGATAGATTTTAAAATAACTTGCAATTGAGTTGCCAGATGTTAACTTGCAATTGCGAGATATAAACGTGCAATTCTGAAAAAATTAAATTAAAATTAGAATTACGACATAAGTTTTTATTTTTTATTATGTGGCGGAAAAAACAAAGCAAACATACAATAAATAAATAAATACATAAAAAAAAACTGCAAGAAATAAATTGCGAGATGTAAACTTAGAACTGTAAAAAAAAATTAGATAAAAAGTAAAAAATTACCATTTTTTACCCGAAATTACGCAACTATCTGACTTAGACCCTGATCAGACAGAACGTGTTTTTCAGGCATAAACGGCACGCAAACCGCCCACTGACAATAGAAAACAATATAAAAAAGGGGCCTCTCACTGCAAAAAATGCATCGTCTGATCGGGGCCAAAACCAATATGATCAAATAACACCAAAGCCTCTCATTTTCCTCTTAAGAAAAAAAAAAGCTCTTAAAAAGTTCTTGAGAAAAGATTAGAACTTAAGAATTTTCAGGAACTGCACTTAAAATTAATTCCAAGACGTTCATAAGAATGTTTGTTCCTAAGAAATTTCTTAACATTTTTTTTTAATAGGCATAAACAAAGTGTTGAGTTTAAAATTACTTGTAAAAGGCATCTCGGAACACACTGCTCTAACTTAGCCAAGAAACATATACAGACGTTTGGATCACTATAGTTCATTTAATCCGTGTTAATAAATGTTAATAATAGTGTGGAGACAGACAGGTCAGGGACATCACAGATACTATAAGTCAACAGCTTTACAGTGAATACAGTTACTACATCAAGCACTGACTGCATCTGACAAATAAAGCCTTGAACTGAAGGAGTCACAGTACCTGCACCAGCTATCAACACAGTGGCCCCACAGCAGGTGAAGCAGTGCACAAGTGATTTGGATCGGATGTTATGATTGAGAAGAGCAGCAGAACATCCGATCTTGGCCAAAGCCAACCACATCCACAAGAACATGGGCTCATTTCCTAGGAGGAGCGCAACTGTATCTCCTTCATGAAGATCTGCGTGCTTCAACAAACTCCTCGCGATCTTATTACTCTGTTTATCCGACTGCGCATACGAGTATGTTTCATCCTGGAACCGAATGAACGCTTTGTGTGGGTTCTTCTGAACCGAATCCAAGAACCGATCCACTAAGGTATAGAAAGGTTTGGATTTGAGATATTTAGTCGTACGGTATATACAGTGGGTACGGAAAGTATTCAGACCCCCTTAAACCCAATTGAGCATCTCTGGAGAGACCTAAAAATGGCTGTCCACCAACGTTTACCATCCAACCTGACAGAACTGGAGAGGATCTGCAAGGAGGAATGGCAGAGGATCCCCAAATCCAGGTGTGAAAAACTTGTTGCATCTTTCCCAAAAAGACTCATGGCTGTATTAGATCAAAAGGGTGCTTCTACTAAATACTGAGCAAAGGGTCTGAATACTTAGGACCATGTGATATTTCAGTTTTTCTTTTTTAATAAATCTGCAAAAATGTCAACGATTCTGTGTTTTTCTGTCAATATGGGGTGCTGTGTGTACATTAATGAGGAAAAAAAATTAACTTAAATGATTTTAGCAAATGGCTGCAATATAACAAAGAGTGAAAAATTTAAGGGGGTCTGAATACTTTCCGTACCCACTGTAGCTACTGCTATCCAACGCGCGTACGTGGCCTCTTTGATAAAGTAAGGATAACGGAATCTTAATGCAAATAAAAGTAAAACAGCACTTACAATAAACCAAAACATCATGAGATCCGATTCCTTTCCACTAAACCTACTTTCTAATAGAGCGCAGCATTTAGACATAAAGTGCAGTGTAGGCGGTGCTTCGTTTTGTGGGAATGGACACAGACTGGAGCAGATAGTTATGAAATGAAGCGATATTGACAAATAGAAAACATTTGAACAGTTCGCGACGCTGTAAACTACAACCCTGTTAGCATATTAGTTCTCTTTTAAAGTAATTAATAATAATACCATACAGTTCTAAGAAATCAACCAGCTATCCCCTTATCCTGTTGATTTCCCCCCTCGTGTCTCGCAGAAAATCCTAGGAACACAAACAAATGATGTTCAATTCAACATTGTTCAGAAATGTCCTCGCGTTTCTTAAAAAATCGAAAGACACGAGTCAATAAATTATGGCAGGATTGTCCATTTCCCCCGTAAAATGTCAACCCTGTTACTATTATGTTGTATAGTAAATGTTTGTAGAAAGTGGATGTTTGTAGTAAGTTCACAACGTGAAAGAAAACGGTTACCTTTAATACCTGCATATATATTATATATGCATTTAGCTTGAGATGTCACGTTAATAAATAGTTAATTAATACTTAAATACATTACTCACCTAATATTTCATGATACAGTATATTGTGATATAGTGCATATAGTAAAGAATCGAGACAAAGATTTGATTCCTTCAGTGTCAACCATCATTTCATTTCAATTACTCTATAAATTATATTGTGATAATAGCAACTTTTTTCAGGAAGTTAATTATTTAAAGAAAAGCTTAAAGGGTTAGTTCACCCAAAAATGAAAATTCTGTCATTAATTTCTACCTCATACGACCTCATGTCGTTCTAAACCCGTAATACCTCCGTTCATCTTCGGAACACAAATTAAGATATTTTTGATGAATTCTGAGAGCTCTCTGACCCTCCCATAGACAGCAATGTAATTACCACGATCAAGGTCCAGAAACATAGCAAGGAGATCAGTAAAATAATCCATGTGACATCAGGGGTTCAACCGTAATTTTACAAAGCTACGAGAATACTTTTTATTCGCAAAGAAAAGAAAAATAACGACTTTATTCAACAATTCGTCTCCTCCGCGTCACCCCGGTGCCATTTTGGAGAATATTCGCTGGACGTAAACAGCGTATGTTGTTCTGTGTCAGCTGCGTCACGCGGATACGTTTTGATTTGAACGAAAACAACTTATCCGCGTCAGAGAGCTCTCAGAATTCATCAAAAATATCTTAAATTGTGTTCTGAAGATGAACGAAGAAGGTCTTACGGGTTTAGAACGACATGAGGGTGAGTAATTAATGACAGAATTTTCATTTTTGGGTGAACTAACCCTTTAAGTATTTTTTTTTTGTCACATTATCCTATGTGTTTTTCAAGGTAACAAACTTACTAAGAAATACTTAGTAAGACTCTTTTACAGTGTAATTGCTACACATTACATATACTTACTATATTAATAACAGTAAATTATGCATATTTACAAGCAACTAATCGTAAAATCAAACCCTAACTCTATAGTAAGTACATGTTAATTAATATTAGTCAATACTTATGAGTAATTACACAGTAACATGACTTCATTTCTTCCTGGGAAAACAAAAATATTAGAATATTACAAGTTTAGAACCACATGAGTGAATAAACTATGACCCAGTTGCCCAATTTCCCTTCAAAAAGTCAACCATTTACCATGGATTTTGTTTACTAAAAATTATAACAGAAAATAGGTTATTTCTAAAAAAAAAAAAAAAAAAAAAAAAAAAACTAGCATTAATTTTGTGTACTGTAGTTTTAAAACATGTCTATTTCAACCCTGTTACCTTTATCCCAGCCTATATAATATGTATCAATTTAGCTTAAATGGCATGATGTTAATGGAATAGAATGTTATTGTTAATAGAATTTATATACTTAAAACATAATTTTCCTGATATTTCACGTGATTTATAGTATAGTGTACATATCAGTGTATATCTGATAGATACACTATTTGTCTTATACTTAAAATTTTACAAAAATACGTTATTAAAAAACAACCTCATCTAACCAAAAAAGTTCACTAACCATTTCATAGAATGACCCAGATGATGTATAATAATCTTTGACCTCATCTTATCTGCCAGTGGACTTTGATTGGAGGCACAGACACAGCCTGAGGAATATAACACATCCTTAAGGATAAACTGCAGTCAGGTGTCTGGAATGTAAGATAATGATAAACTGTCACTTTGTTCTTTGTGTTTTATGCAGCATGTGAAAAATTATGATGGTGAGGTTTGCTTATTCAGTATGGTAGCCTAAATATCTTGTGTGAAAGCAGATAACAGAAAAACAGTTTAATTAATGTAAAACTAGGATGCTTTATTAAGTTAAGAGGTAACAAATTCATGCACAGACAGTACAACTGCTAAGACGTTTGGCTCAAACAAGTACAAAAAAAAATCTTTGCACAAGCTTAACTCTTTTATATACAAAAATATGTTTGCTCAGTCACAAACAAATCCAAACTTCATTTCTGAAGCAGTGCCAATGGGCTGTCGAACCCACTGTCCTGCTGACGCACTTTCAACTCTGAAAATAAGCTCTTTGGACACTTTTTCCGGACACCATGTCCCTCACATCCAGGGATTGGCTCTCTGTGTTTGTTTGTTCTCCTGTCCGCACACACATTGGGTTTAGAGTAAGACGGAGGCTGAACGAACTCCTTGTATATCGTAACATCAGAGTTCTCGCCGATGGAGCTTCCAAAGTCCAAACCGCCGTTAACTGAGAACGGCTTTCCAGGCTCTGGATAGGAGGAGGTCAGGTGAATGTTGCTGATGAAGTTGGATCCATTACTGGTTAAACTCCAGTCACTGTGTCCGTCATCCCGAACGGGAGCTTCTTCGATCAGGAAGGACTGGATGGATGATGGATCCGTTTTACCGGACTCAAAACCCTCCATGAACATTTCCCTGCTCTGTTTTCTCAGTGTGACATTAGGGGTCCTGACAACGCTGTTAAAAACTCTATTGTGTGCAAAGTGTGTGTGCTTCTGAGTTACCTGAGCAACCGTAAAAGTGTCTTTAGATCCACATACCACTGCAGACCTGAGAGAATCTGGTTCGAGGGCTTTAGGTTTGACGCCTTTCTGTTTAGCCATCATGGATGTATAGTTGGTGTCCATTAGATTGTGGATCTGATGGATCTGTTTGTCCTTACCATCCTTGAGGGCTTCAGCTCCCAGCAATTTAGCAGGAGAACAGCTGGTTTCAATGTCCGTTTTGTCTGATCCACCTAAGCAAAAAACAATTTTCCCAGATTAAAGTGCTGTATCATGCTACAAATTAAGACTTGACTGAGTTGAGGTTTTACCTTGAGAGTTCTGGGTTCTCAAAAGCTTGCGTTTGGCCACCGGGGTCTCGAGGACTTTGGCCATGGTGGCCAGTTTGCTAGCAGCATTTATGATTTTCTTCTCAGCTCTGGAGACAGAACAAGAGCAGAATGAAGACCTAACCATAAAAACAGAGAGAAGATCATTTGTGGTTCCTCATACCCTGCGGCCTGGCCTCCGTCCTCCAGCAGCTCCTGCAGGCAGGTGAGGTAGCACCTGCGCATGCGTCTGGCTGTGTCCTGTCTTTCCCTCAGGACCTCAGTCCTGATCAGCTCTGCCGCCCGTTCCTTACTCTCCTGCAGGTAACGCAGCATGTCACCTACAAACACATCAACAAATCTCAAGTTCAATATTTTTTATTTTACTTAATTTCAGTCAACTTTGATTTCAAGTAACATTTGTTTTATGATTTTAGGTTTTATAAAAAAACACCACCACTCACCTCTGATTTTCTCCACGGCTTTCATGTATTGCTCGTTCATTTCCTCAAGACCTGCTTGAAGATTCTGCTGGCTGACTGAACCGCTGAAATTATTGATGAAGACCGTTAGTGTTGCTCTAAGACCTGCTGCACTCGTAGTCAATGACGTGCTCTTGTGAAAGAAATCAAACAAACTTGAAGTGTTTACAAACCCTGAAAGTGCATCTGCATTTGAGGTTTGTTTCAGTTCCTCAAGGGCTTTGAGATGACCCTGCTGCTCCTTCTGCAGGGCTGCCTCATGCTCATCTGATTCAACATAAAAAAGAAAAGATTAAAAATTGCTGTTCCACATGGTTTGCTTCTTACAGGGGTCCATTTTGTGCTAACCAATAATAATGTGATACTAAACTGATAATCAAATAAATCAATAAATGAACTGAGAAATCAAATCCAATTCTGAATCCAATTATTAAAAAAATAATAATAATCTAAACATGTAGATAGCATTCAAGCTTGTTTCTGCCACTGAATAAAAAAACAATAAAAAAGGTAATTGTGACCTTTTATCTCACAACTTTTTTCTTTAGAAATGCGTGATATAAAAATTATTTTTTTCTGAATAATTAATTTTTCAGTTCAGTTTATATCTCACAATTCTCACCTAATAACACACAATTCTGAGAAAAAAGTCGCAATGACCTTTTTAGTGGTGGAAGCGGGCTTCCATAAGATGAATACAATAATCAAAAAAAAAATGAATGAAACAAACTAATAAAAAGAAATTTCAGTAATAATGTGATACTAAACTGATAATCAAATAAATCAATAAATGAACTGAGAAATCAAATCCAATTCTGAATCCAATTATTAAAAAAAAAATAATAATCTAAACATGTAGATAGCATTCAAGCTTGTTTCTGCCACTGAATAAAAAAAACAATAAAAAAGGTAATTGTGACCTTTTATCTCACAACTTTTTTCTTTAGAAATGCGTGATATAAAAATTATTTTTTTCTGGATAATTAATTTTTCAGTTCAGTTTATATCTCACAATTCTCACCTAATAACACACAATTCTGAGAAAAAAGTCGCAATGACCTTTTTAGTGGTGGAAGCGGGCTTCCATAAGATGAATACAATAATCAAAAAAAAAATTAATGAAACAAACTAATAAAAAGAAATTTCAGTTTAGCAACAGGTAATATAACAATGGTGATAAAATGGTTTAAAAAATGTATAAATAAAATAGTATTGATTCATTTTTAGCCTTTTCCTACTTATTGATACAGACAGTACAGAGAAAACTGGAAATGATTGTGGGAAAAGACCAGTGCTGTTTTCATCAACCATTATTATTATTAAAATACAACATAAATATTAAAAAACAAATGTAAAGAACCTAACCCAAAATTAGTAATGTTGCCTTGGCAACATTAAAACTAAAGCTAAATTAAAGCTACATAAAAACTAATAAAAATGACAAAAGTACATAACAAAATGACTAAAAACTAAAATGAAACCTCAAAAATACAAAAATTAAAGCTTATTCAAAATAATAAAGAGAATTTCTTTATAGACTGAAAGGGTTAGTTCACCCAAAAATGAAAATTATCCCATTATTTACTCACCCTCAAGCCATCCTAGGCGTATATGACTTCC
>NW_015551077.1:328987-356529 GCF_001515605.1 Sinocyclocheilus anshuiensis | reverse complement strand
TTTTTAATATAACTCCGACTGGATTCGTCTGAAAGAAGAAAGTCATACACCTAGGAGGACTTGAGGGTGAGTAATTTATGGGCTAATTTTCATTTTTGGGTGAACTAACCCTTTAACAGACTTCACACTGCAGATGACTCTGAATAATAAGCAGCACCTTTCATCTTCTGCAGGGTGTTTTTGTGCTCTCGCACGGTCCTCTGGAGCTGTCGGCAGGCCTTTTCTAGATGTCTCTGGAGCTCTTGATTCTTCTTCTGGAGTTTGGCCACAGACTCAGCGCATTCACTCTGCTTCCTCTGGGCCGTCAGACCTGCTGCAGGGTGAGGAGGTGTAAGGAGGGAAGAGGCGCTGATCCAGCAGTGTGTGAGGTGTGCGTGATGTGAGTCTTACCGATCTCTGCCTCATGGCGCTCCTGGGCTTCCTTCAGCACACGTCTCAGCTTGTCTTCGCTGCTCTGGAGTGTGAGAGAAAGAAAATATTTGGGGTGTTTCTCTGGGTGGAGATTGATGATGATCTAGAGACTATAAATATGAAGATTTATATGATATGAATATTTTGAGTAATAAAGAAGGGGGAACTCTATGTGTGCAGTTGTGCTCATTACAGTGACAGGGCATGTCAGTAGATTTTCAGTTTGTCTCAGGAAGCAGACACGCACCTTCTTCCACTCCTGCTTAGCTTGGTTGACGGTTTGACTGAGTGATTCTCTGCAGATCTCCCAAACTCTGGATCTAATGGTTCCTGGTGCACTGCTGAGCTTCTGTTCTTCTCCACTCTCTCTCCTCTCCACTCCCTCCTGCAGCACCTCTAGATCACGGAGCACCTCCTCCAGCACCCGCTGCTTCTCCTCCTGCAGTCTGCAAAACAGCAGTGCTCCTTTAAAACACCACATCTGATACAGCATACATTCATAAACTCATGTTTAGAAGGTTTGTGTTCAGGAGTCAAAATGTTTTATCCCTTTTATGTTCCAAGACTTTGCTTCTATTGATTCAAATGTTATTATTTATGTAAAATGACAGTAACTGTTTACACTCGTGTACTTCACTATAAATAAATATCTATAGTATTAAAAATTTACATAAAGCTCCACAAAAGTGAATATTAAATGTTGCTGATCATTGTATTATTACAAATGTTTTATAAATCTAATATCTAAATAAATAAAAATAAACAAATATATAAATGAACAAATAAATAAAATCAATAAATTAATCCCCAATTAGACCGGGAGACTCTCTGAGCCAACAATATAAAAAAATATAATTTAAACAATAATTAAATTAAAAACAATATTTAATACAATCAAAGATAAATAATGATGAAATAACAGGAAATTGTATTAAAGATATTAGTGCATACTGCATATTAGACAGACAGACAGATAGATAGATGGATTTAGTGTGTTGCTATGCAGATGCTAGGGTTTTTTGTTGATTATTGGCTCACGTCAAAAGGGCCCTGCTTAAACCAAATTCTGTTCTAGCTTGCAAACCCTCCTAATTATGGTGATTATTATGAACCTGATCTCTTGCTGATCTCTCCACTCCTGCTCCTTTTGTCTGAGAGTTTTCTGTAGCTCTGTGTCTCTTTGTTTGTCAGTTTGCTCCAGGTTCTGCTCCAAGACGGCTTGTAGTTTCTGCTTCTGCTCTCTCTGGAGCTGCGCCCTGAGGCGGGACATCTCCTCCTGCTTGTCTCTGATCCAAACGTCTCGGGCCGCAGCCAGCTCTGCTTTCACGAGGGCAGCCTGCTCCTGACACGCACGCTCCAGTCGGGTGCTGAGGGTAAGCACTTCCTCCTGGAGCTCACTGTTTCTCCTGTTACACTGCTCCAGTTCAGCGCATTTGGTGCGGAGCGTGTCCTGCCACCTTTCCTCCACTGCCTTCACAGCCGAGGACACCTGGGATCAGGAGGTGAGTGTTGAGCAGTTCAGAAAATAAATATGAGATAAGAAATCATTTCACAATGATCACTACAACAAATACCTGTTCCTGGACATGCTGCTTTTGAAGTCGCTCCCATTCATCTTTCTCTGTCTGCAGGCTGCTTTTGTATTCTGGGAGGGAGGTCAAGTCCTGGAGCCATCGAGAACGAGCCCTTGATATCGCACCTTCAACCTAGAAAAGTCAGAAATGATTATAAACTCTGTAAAACCTGACAAATAAGATAAAAGTCTGGAATGGAAAATATATAGGAAAGAAGTCCAAAACGAAGCAAAAATACACAATTTGGTGCAGTATTTATATGGCCAAAAAGTAAGATGAAATTCTGATAGATTGTAAATCAATGAGATCTTTATAAACGTATAGCAGACTACTTTCATAAAATGCATATAAATATCAAGTTGTCACTCTATTTTTCCTATTTGTCTTACTACGATCACACTGAAATGCTTAGTTTTATGATCAAAGCTCTAGTTTTTATTGTGGGGCAAAAACATATAATGCAACGCAATACAATGATGACTGAGAGATGATCATATCTGATACTCACAGTTTTAATAAGAATTTTCTAAATAATGATGCATGGATAATCAAGTAAACCTAAGTTGCTTCAGTCTAGTAAGTGTTCATATCATGAAATATTACTAATAATATAAAAGTTATTTTTAAGTGTATGTCATAAAATTCAGTAAATATTTCACAGCAAAAAGACAAGTGAACCATAACCTGAAGGGTGACATTTTCACAATTATAATAAAAAGGTCTTTTACTTGCTAAAAAATACCATTAATCAGACGAAAGAAGGCTTGTAGTAGAATGTTTGCAACAGGCTTTTCAGAAAAAGTTTAATCGTGTTGATCATTTTGAAATTGTATTTGCAATTATCATACAGTAAGTTTATAGTAGTGATGCACTGAAATTTTTCAATTTTTCATTCAAAACAGCAATTTCTGGTTTCCATCAAAATAGTTTTGGAGGGCCGAAATCATTGACCAAAACAGTGATGTTACCATTGTGGAAAGACGTCAATCAATAAAACAGCTTGTAAACAATAATGTCACATTTACAGTACCTCTGGGAAGGCATTCAATGTCCATAAACTAGATAGTCTAGTAGAAAAAAGTAATTCCAGAGAGGAGCATTTGTCTAAATATATGCACTATATGAAATATACCTTATATTTTTACTGATCCTGTTGTGTCTTCATTATTTAATGCATGTTTGAATAAATTAGTTTTCACAGTAAGGGCTGTAAATCAGTCACACCTGGAGTGTGATGTCATCAGTGTGTTTCTGCTGCATCTCTATCTGAGCATCTCGTACTGCTTCCTCCACGGCTCTGGCCTGGGCCGTCGCAGCCTCCTGCTGCAGGGTCTCCCTCTGAGCACTGAGCCGGACCTCCAGCTCCTCCACTGAAATCAGCTGACACGCTCCCTCACGGGTGTCTGACTGCCTGGCCTTCCTGACCTCTTCCTCAACCTCCTGTAACCTCTGAGCCCAGGACTGCTCCAACTAGCACAAAGACCGACAAACAAGAAAGACAAATCAAAGACAGGCAAAAAGACATGCACACAGACAAAAATATAGACAAAAAAAGGACAAACAGACAGATAAACAGATGAAACAAAAAAATACAGGCAAAAGATATGCAGACAGACACAGATAAAATATATAAAAGGCAAAATATAAGAGCATTTGACCTACATCTGAATGGCACAACAGTGACATTTAGTAAGATCATGCTGGCTTGGCACTGAGTAGAAAGATCATTGATGTAATTGGCCCATCATCACTAACCGTCTCCTGCTCCTGCTGCCAGCTCTTCCTGGCCGTTTCCAGCTGCTCTCTGACCCGCAGCTCAATCTCAGCCTGCGTGTCTGTCTTCCACTGGGCTTTGAGCCGAGACACGTCCTCCTGATGCTGATGCTCCAGATCAGACCTCAGTCTCTCCAGAGCAGCCTCACTCTCCTCTCGCCTCTTTAACTGAAGCAACAAGAAACATGATCAAATGTTAACAGTCTCACACGGTCAGACTTTTGACTCTCAGAAGAAAACCTGTTCCCCTAAATAGACCGTAATAATAATAATAATAACAAGAACAACAACAACAACAACAATAATAATAAATATTAATTAATTAATAAAAATCAATGCATTGATTAAATATTCACAAAAATCCAATAATAACAACTATTTTTAATCACTGATCAAATAAATATTTAAATAAAGATAATTTAATAAAAAAAAACAAATAAATAAAAATAAACAAACAAATAAATAAAATCAATAAATTAATCCCCAATTAGACAGGGAGACTCTCTGAGTCAACAATATAAAAAATAAATAAATAAAAACAATAATTAAATTAAAAACTAATAAATAATAAATTAAACAAATTAAACAAATAAATAAAACTGCATTAAATGAATTAATATTTTAAATAAAAATGAAATAAATTAAAATAAATAAATAATTAAGTACATAATTAAATCAATCAACCAACAAATCAATCAATAAATTAATTAACTTATTTATTCAGCATCTTGCGCTTACCTCATTTTCTTTCAATCTCCTCTGTTCTTCAAGCTTGTTTTGGAGATTTTCCTCCAGCTTGTCCTTCTCTTTGCAAACAGAAATGTAGCATTCCTGCACAGCTAACACCTCTTGACTGAGATCAGTCAGCTTTGACCTGTGGATGGACCCAGAGCATACTTTATGAAGATTATGATCCTTCATGAAGTTTCCAATCGTTTTGTTTAAAGGTGGAGGTGTAGTGCAGTACTCGAGCTGTTGGAGGTGCTGCTGTTGCTGGCTGGAGAGCTGCTCTATGTGAGCCGTGTGCTCCTGTGCGAGCTCCTCCCGGACACGATTCACCACGTCATCCCTGAACTGCTGCTGAGTCCTCTCATCCCTGCACACAGAGCATTTTACCTATAGATATGTATAGGTAGATGCCCTATTAGCGGCTGTTTCTATAAGCCGCTATACGTAAGCCATCCGCCATACTGGAATGGTCAAAGCCTGTACGTCTGCCACCCGATGGATGTGCTTGTATGAATATCTATATCTGGAGTAGACTTCATCCGATGATGCTAAACTAACACAATACAACAAGACAAAGCCGTTAGCTACAACAACATTTAAAAGGTCCTATAGTTTAAAAACCTGTAATATTGAGTTAATACACATTAAAGACACAAACAAACACATTCTTATCAGTGAAAGTTGATCAATTTCTTCAGGAATTTAAATTGCGGCAGTTTTTACAACCAGAGGCTGCGCAATGTTGAGCAATCTTGATTTTTATTGTGAGTGACGACACATTGACCTTTCCAAGATGGCCGACACGTTGATGTGTCTGGAGCGGTTGAATGTGACATTTACCCATAAATATCTATGATTTTACTTATGAAACACCACAGAAGGTGCACCAGAGGGGAATTAACTATCGCTTTAGCAAAATGCATGAACATGTGACCTCTCTGCTGCTTCCTGTTTCTCCTGGTCCAGCTCCTGGATCATCTCTCTCATCTTGGTGCAGAGCTCAGAGTTGGCAGCCTTCACCTTCTCTTCACTCTGCTTCAGCTCCTGATTCCTCTTCTCCAGAGCCTGCAGTTCACAATAGGGATGGTCAACTAGTATTCAACAACTAGCTAATTGAATAGTAACTTCTTAAGTGTTATTTTAGTATTGTATACTATTATAGTCTTTATTAATCTTTAGAATTAGCTTTTGTTTTTAATTGTATTATGTGTTTTTGTCATTTTTATAAGTTGTATATTTATAGTTTATTTATAACTTTTTAAATTTCAGGTTTAGTTTTAATATTACTTCACCTTAAACAAAAATAAAAAATGCTGTTTTGAAAACTACCTGAAATCAAATAAGTTTGTCGTCTAATATTTTTGTTTTGTTTTATTTAAGCTTTATTTCAATTAACAAAAATGATTTTTTAACATGACACTGGTCTTTTACATTTATACATGTTTAGATTTTTTTTTCCTAAATAATAGATTTTTATTCCATTTGATTTCTTAGTTAATTTAATTGCTTTATTGTTGATTTACTTGATTATCAATTTTTAATCATTAATATTTTTATACATTATTGTTTAGCTTTAATTTAATCTTATTTCAGATTTAGTATATTTTTTAACTTCAACTTAAGCTTATTTTATTTCAGTTAGTTGCCAAGGCAACATTTCTAATTTTAAAGTTTTTTTAAATTGTTATTTCTATTATTTATTTAGATTATTTCAGCTTTATTCCAATTAATGAAAATTATTTTTAATAGTTTTATTTTTAGTTAAAAAAACAACACTGATCAAGACACAACAGTCCTCTAAGTTTGTGACTGTGAAGTTGCACTGACCTCCACTCTCTCCTGCAGCACCTGCCGCTCCTCCTGCAGTCTGATGAGGTCTTTGTGAGGGGCGGCAGTCATGTGGGATGTTTCCAGGTGTTTCTCCAAGCTGCTCTCCCTCACCTGTAGTAAACGCACATGGTGTAAGTCTAACATCTACTACAGCACACAGGTTGATCCATCAAGCACTGATTTGCTGTAGGTCAGACCTTAGAGTCTCGTACAGTTCTCTCAGCCTGCTCTAGCTGCGTCTGCAGCTGCTCTGCTCTGGTCTGAGAGCGTCGCAGCTCCTCCTGCAGCTCAGAGATCTTCAGACGCTTGGTCTTCAGGTGGCTCAGGCAGCGCTGCAACTCGCTCTTCAGCTCTCGCACCACGTCCTCCTTCAGCAGGGTCGAGTCTCCTTCTTCTGCAATATGAGGTGTGCTGGAAAACAAAGTCATTATGAGAAGCTTGACATTATAAACAATATAGCAATGCAGTTTTTGGATTGTTATTGTACAATATAACATTACCTGTGGATTCGTCCATTTTTCCACTTGGACTTCTTGATCCTCAGGTCCACGTAGGACTCAGACAGCTGGTTCTCCCGGTCTCCATTAGACTCCAAGGCTCCATGTTTAATGGCAGACTCATACAGATTTATCTGCTCCTTTAGTTCAGTCATCTCTTCCTGATGAGAGAAGAAACACATGTGCTCTGTTTGTAGCCTGATTATGGACAGCTTTAATGTTTGCCATGACTGGAGATGCTGTCAAACATTAGTGGACTGACTGACCTGCAGGGCTTTGTTGATGTCTTCACTGATAGAGCGGGCAGACTGAGCCTGCTGGAGCTTCATCTGTAACTGACTCATCTCTTGAACAGAGCCTGCAGAGAATAAAAGAAGCTTTGATAAAGATGTAACAGGCATGAGGGAGACAAATCTTCAATTAATTAATTAAAGGGGACATTGAAAACATTAAATAAGTTGACTTTTTGCTGCATGAACTGCAACCTCGTATATTGACATATATTGATAATGGTACAAAAAGTACCATTAGTAAATAAATAAAAAAATAGATACTACAGTTACTGTTCATTTTTATATTTCACTATAATATGTCTCATTTAAAAATATAAAAATTACAATAAAATATTATCCTTGATTTTTATTAAACAACAACAAAATATTTCAAATATTTCACATTTTTAAGGGGAACCTAAGAGGTAAAAATAATAAATAAAAAATTAGATAAAATTCTTATTTCCATATTTTTATCATTTTAAAATGTATAAAAAACAACTGTAATAGAATATTATACTTTTTATAATATTGGGAACATACGTAAAAAAAATTATAAAATGAAATCAATAAAAAACAAAACAAAGAAAAACAGTTAGATAAATGTGTTTATTTTTATATTTTAATTATAATTTTATGATATAAAAATTATTGTAATACAGTATTATACTTCATTATTATTATTATTATTATTAAATAACAATAACAGAACCTAAGAGGTAAAAATAATAAATAAAAAATTAGATAAAATTCTTATTTCCATATTTTTATCATTTTAAAATGTATAAAAAACAACTGTAATAGAATATTATACTTGTTATAATATTGGGAACATACGTAAAAAAAATTATAAAATGAAATCAATAAAAAACAAAACAAAGAAAAACAGTTAGATAAATGTGTTTATTTTTATATTTTAATTATAATTTTATGATATAAAAATTATTGTAATACAGTATTATACTTCATTATTATTATTATTAAATAACAATAACAACAACAATAATAATTATTATTATTATTACTACTACTATTATTATTATTATATCCTTTATGGAAAGTCCACTTCAATAAACACTTTTTACAAATATACACAAGATGTGCCCAGGATTTTATGTCATTCTAAGACGATTTAACACAACCCAAGAGCACCTTCTGGTAACTTAAGTGAATGTGAAGGCCCCAGATTCTGCATACTTGAGTCACTGTAGTTCAGCTGGAATGCTTAAACTGTTTTAACTGCAAGAAAAAACGATTACTGGCCCATTCAATTACCCATGAGGCTCGAGCAATCACAAGAGTAAAAACAAACAGAAGCACATGGGATGCCACATACCAATGTGGAGCAGTTTGGCACACTGCTGCTGGCTCTCCTCCAGGCGCTGTGTGAGGGTGTTGATGACGGAGGCTCTGTCCACCTGATCCTCTTCCCTCTGACGCTCCAGCAGCCGGACCTGATCCAGCAGCCGCTGGCCCGCCTCGACCTGACAAACACACACAACACTCAGTGAAACTGCAGGCCTGCACTGCCCTCTGTTGTAAGGGGTTAAGCCGCACTAAGGATTAATTCATATCTACATGTATCTGACCTGCTCGTTTAGACTCTGTGATTGTGCGTCTAGTTTCTGCTGAAGGGTGAGCAGTTTGGCTTCATACTGCTCCCGGATGGCGACCATGTCTCTATCGTGCTGGTCTCGTGCTCGTGTCAGAGTGTCTGAGCGACACAGATCCATCATCTGCTCCTTCATGCTGTCCATCGCCGCCTCAGCCACACGCTGCTGCTTTAGGATCTGTGTACGCACACATTTCCTCTCTTATAAGGAATTGCACAGTGTATCACCACTATACACTATTTCAACAAGCCCCAATAAATGAGTTGACCTGGACTTGCTGTGTGACTGATGTTGAGCATGAGGAATTCATGAGCTCGTACCTCTTGCTCTCTGTCTGTGAGAGACTGAACCTGTTTCTCCAGAGATCTGATTCTCCCCTGCAGCTGCGCTTCTCTCTCTTTCGCCTCCTCCACTAGTGCACTGGACTCCTTCAATGATGTGGTCAGACCGTCTTTCTCATCTAAACAAAAAGCAACACATTTTGTGGCTTAAATTCGTGTTAAAACTGATGAGATCAACACTTAAAACACATTCCAGGTCACTTTTGACCCAGAGGAGTGCATACAATAGTTTTTTAGTATGGGAATCAAACTTTGCTAATGTGTTAAGACTATCCAAAATATACTTATTTTCCAGATTTTTTTTTTCTGAAGAAATATAAAATAACCTTAATTGTACCACCTTTCACATTCTGGTTCAGTTTTGACTGGATTTGATCTCTCAGAAAAAATACTTCTGTAAATATATATTTAGCATCTTTCCTGTATCTCTCACAAACTTTTAGGACTGAATTTTGTTGAAAAACATGAATATGCATGCACACAGACAACAATAGTAAACAATATCAAATTAACTGCTGCCCAAAGGGGTGCAGAGCAAAAGTTGAAGGACCAAATAGCCTAAATTTGAAAAAGGAAAGAAGGTTTGAAAAAGGAGAAACCCACATTTTACTGAGTAACACTGATTTTGATCTGGTGTTGTTTTGTTAGAAAAGGAATATGCAGGAGTTAATAATGGTAATCTTCATGTTATACTCTCTTATAAATTTCATATACTCAAATAAAATGTATCATATTGTTATTTTTCACTATAGCTCACATAATATTTGAAATTAAATTTTTTTTATTTAAAAAAAGTGGCAAGTGACATAATAATAACATTGTAACATGCAACACTTTTAAATGTTTGCTAGTTCACTCATTAAAAAAGTTTTATAGCTTTAATGTTATAACTATGTTATGTTATGACTGTTTATGACAAGTTATGACTGTTTTAAAAGCTTACGTTCCCACCGGGTCAAAATTAACCCAGAATATGAAAACAGTATGCAGTTTTTATGTATTATGAGGGATCAAATAATATAGCTGATAAACTAGCAACATAGATGTTGATGAGCTTTTAAAAAACAAAATAATAATTAATAAAAAAGAAATTATGATTGGGAAAGAGCTGAATTTAAAGCAGTGATAATCTGGTTAATCTGACCTTTAACAATGGTGAATTGGTGCTCCAGATATCTCATCCTCCTCCTGCAGTCCTCTAGTTTCTGTTCCAGCTCCTCGATCTGTCTGGATTGAGCTCGGTTTAAAATCTGAAGCTGTGCCAGCTGCTGACCATCTGCTGTATCTGAACAACATTCATACAACACACCTCAATCTCCTAAAATACTACTAACATAGTCATTACAAATACAATTTCCAATAAATGCTGTTCTTTTCAACTTTTTTATTCATCAAACATTTTTCATGAAATGATTCTTGAGCAGAAAATCAGCATATTAGAATGATTTCTGAAGGATCACGTGACACTGAAGACTGGAGTAATTATGTAATAGTTTTTAGAGTAAGTTATTACAGTTATTACACTAAGTTTTTACTGTAATTTGATCAAATGAATGCAGCCTTGGCGAGCAAAAGAGACTTCTTTCTAAAACACTGAAAAATCTTACCAACCCCCAACATTTTGAATGGTAGTGTATAATGGTATCTTACTCTGAGTTGAGTCCAGGAAGTCTCTCTGAATCTGGTCAAAGGGGCCATTCTGACTGGTCACTTGAGGATTGAACATCTTGGGCTGGTTTGAAGGTTGATGTGGGTGGTAACTAGCCTTGTAGGCATCAGTGGGTTTGTTCCTAGCTCCTCCATTATCAAAAACCTTCAACAAATGTGCAAAATTTAGAAACATGCATACAATGTTTAATAAAAGAAATAAAAATTGGCTGCAGGCATTCACCTGAAAGTGGTTTCTGATGTTGTTCTGCTCTCCATGGACTTGTGCCTCATCTCCATGGTAGCCTGCCCCATGTTGAAGAGCGTTATGAGGGTACGCATCCTCTTCCGCCCCGTCCCCAGTGGAGAAGTCAGTGCCGTGGGACTCGTCCGTGCCTGCGGATGAGTGTGCATAGTCTCCGTTCTGGTACTGGTAGTTCTGTGGGTCCCAGCTGGTGGGTAAATGTTCTGTCCCGGTCTGCAGGTAATGAGGGTGACTGTTGGTCTGAGACGTTTGACTCCTATAGCTGTAGTCCTCATGATACTCCTCCTCATAGTGCTGCACACACATGCAAGAAAATTATTAAGTGAATACAGTCAGTGTAACTTGCTACAGTATATTAAATGCATCAAATTTTATGACCATTTTCATCCTTTCAATGACTCTCATAAGTAATCAGGCTGTTTTTGCTGCATCTGAAACTAATAAACTCACTTCCTCATGGGAAGAGGGTCTTGGATGCTCCCATTGTGGCACATTCCAGGCATGCTGCGGTCTGAAAGACAAACACATTAGGTATGTTTTATTAAATATGTATTTCAGGTAAGTGTTGCATAAGGGTGTTTTGTACCTGTTGTTGTCTTCTGGGTGACTGCAGGTGGAGCGGTCGAGCTCAGGTGAGGAGCAGTCGGCGCTGTCATCCAGCATGTCATCAGGGAGATCAGTCAGGAGCTTGTGGAGCTAAAACAAACAAACAAACCAATCAATAAAAAATTCAAACAACCATTCAGGACGGTATTTGCCCCACCCACAAGCGGTCTTCTCCCCCGCCAGACTGTTAAGGAACAGATTAGAGGTCTTCACGGGTCCACTTGGATCTGAAAACCTGAGGTCCAAATTGAGATATTAGTATGATATCATGTCAATCCATGCTTCTATGACAGTGGTGCATTCAGCGAAAACAAACGAGTGGTGGGATTTGCTTATAAATTAATATAACATAGGCTAAATGTAAATGCAATCTCTATTCAGAGATACCAAGAGATGTTTGTTGTTTTTAAAAACAGCTAACGATTGGTTGCCAAATATAAAAAAAAAAAATTACAAAAAAAAAAGACCTAAATGTAAATGCAATCTCTATTCAGAGATACCAAGAGATGTTTGTTGTTTTTAAAAACAGCTAACGATTGGTTGCCAAATATAAAAAAAAAAAATTACAAAAAGAAATTAATTTTTGTTTGTTATCTATTTGGGACATCAGGCATTGCACTCTGCAAGCTATTACTCTCTTTATTTTTAACCAGTGATTTTCTTCAAATAAATAAAAATTAATTAAAAAAAAAACAAGCAAAGTAATATACCTAGGAACAAATAACTTACAAAACAGGAAGTAAACATTATAAACAAACACTTATTTTGATTAAATGCAGACAATTCAGATGGTAGTGTACAAGAGAATGGTGTATCTACATACACACATTTTTCTCTTGATATATATCAACTATTTTTATGTTATGGCTGGTTAAAGCCTACACTACCTTGTGTAAAAAAAAAAGCATGATCACTCTAATTATACCTAAATTCACTTTAGCATCATCACAGCGTGCGGTATGAAATATGGATAACTACTCATTTTAAGATGATAAAAACGTCCCTATAATGAAGGAGGGATCTGTATAAGTGTGATTATTGTGATTCATTTAGGTTAGCAAAGTTAATCTAAAATCCACAGTTAAATTTGATATTAGTTTGCTGATACAAAGAAAAAAAAAGCAAAATCACTAATATTAGATCATATTCATATGGTCTGATATAATGTGCATCTTTAAGAAAAAAAAACACTTTCAGCCAACCACTAATACACTTACTTATCTCCAGTAAGTAGACTAAGTAAGTGTCTGACAGGCCATCTCTCGAGGAATGTAATTTTAAACATTATCATAATTTTCCTCAGAAGTTGCTCAATACAATAATGCAATATTGAGTTTAATGGCAAACACACTGAAACTATGAGAAACGAAAAAAGCACATGGAAGCAACCGATTCACTGCAAGTCCCATAGCAACCATTTAAAAAAACACACCCGCCCGGTTACAGACATGCTGAACTCTCACACAAACACCAACACATGGCCCTGAGGCATCTTAAAGGAGCCTGAGCACTCCTAACTTTCAGCAACTTCAGTATCTTTCACTTCATGATGAAACACCGCTCATGTCTCAGTATCGGAGAACAGACAGTCAAACTCACCCTCCATAACTCCCGCTGGATGAGCCGCACATCCTGATACGTTCCCTCGGAAATTAAACTTTCCCACATTTACACTCCTACGACAGCTACTGCAGGAGCTCTTGGACTCAATGACATACTGAAACACTATTGTGTGCAATGCTGGATTTCAGCAGCATGAGTCATATGAATAACTCCAGAAAAAAGAAAGCAGAAAACGAGGAACTAAGCCGTCCTCATTTGGCCAGGCTGAGGTCGGCCCATTGTGGGGGTCAGAATATACGTTTCAGTTAACTGGAGCAGAAATATTCCTCCTCTGATGGACAAAAAAAAAGACAAACAGCCTGTGAAAATGACGGCGCATGTGATGCACATCAAAACTGATGGTCACCATTCACCTCGTACTATTATTTTCTGATTCTAATCCAAATGGAGAAGTGCAATTGCCTACAATTTATCCCTCCATACAGAGCAAACGTTTGCTCTGAGATGAACTCGTGTGAAGCTTCAGTAAAGAGCTGTGAGTGTGTAGGGCAGTGGAAACCGGCTATATGACACAGCAAACACACCTGACTGCATTGAACATGCACCAATGACAGCAGACGTCCATTCATGCAGCCGATAGCTGTAAGGTGAGTCAGAACACACGCTTCTGATAGGAGAAGCTCTGCCCTTTAAAAACAAACACCGTTACTGCATGTGACTGGAAACAGAAGAATCTTTAACTACTTATATGAATAACCAAGAGCCTAATTCAACAAATGTGGACCGAGTAACTTGAGTACATGCACAGTAAAAGTCAGCTAGCTCACGTGGGAACAAAATCACAAGAAAAAGATTCAATCAAACTCTTGTGTTTCATACACTAGTTTTTAATGGTTACACCGGCATGTTAAGCATTAACTGCAGGCCATGACAAAGAACAGCCCTGACAGAAGGACTTGATTAGAATTACAGTTTACAATATTAATGTCACAAAGAATACTGAAATGTCTGTTAGCAGATATACAAATTTAAAACATGAACCGGATGAAACTGGATGTACCTGCTTTAACAAGATGGACACAAAAACTGAAACAGACATACACTGAATATGAGAAGCTCACTGCTGAACTGCAGCTGATATTGCACATTTTTCAACAGAAATGGGCACCAACTGAAACACATTCACTTAAAATAGCTTGAATGTGAGTTAATGTATCCAGCAGACATAGAATACAGTGTCATTCTTGAAGTGTAATTATACCTTAAATTTTGTTTCAACAAAATGTTATTAGTATTTTCTCTTTATTAAGATATGTATGTAATGAAAGTGTTACGTAAACATACATTTTTTTTTTATTAAAAAAATCATTAAAAAGTGTAATATAATTTAAAAAAAACTGATGTGTTTGCTTTCCGGAAACTGGATTTAAATTCGACATGAAAGGGAAATTGCAACTGTCTTAAAAAATTTTCTTGAATGAGATTAAAAAATATATATAATAAATTAAGGACGATTTTTTTTTTTTTTTTTTTACATTGGGGATTAACTGGATCGTTGTCGTTTGCTAATTGCTGCAATCATTTCATGTGAGTGACAGGTTGCTTGAGGAGAGAGGTTACACACTGGTGCAAACATCATAAGAGGAGAGAACAGATATATGGGTAAATCATCTATAATAAACACTGCAACATTCATAAACAAAAATTAATTGTCAGTTTTGATTTCATGGTGTACTACTGACGACATCACATTCTGTTCAGGGGCACACACAAATGTTTGTCCAATTAGATTTTACAAACAAAAAAAACGTCAGCATCATTACTCAAGTCTTCAGTGTCACAAGATCCTTCAGAAATCATTCCAATATGCTGATTTAGGGGGAAGTCATGGCCTAATGGTTAGAGAGTCGGACTCCTAACCCAAAGGTTGCGGGTTCGAGTCTCGTACCGGCAGGGATTGTAGGTGGGGGGAGTGAATGTACCACGTACCTCTTCCATACCACAACTGAGGTGCCCTTGAGCAAGGCTCCGAACCCCAAACTGCTCCCCGGGCGCCGCAGCAAAAAATGGCTGCCCACTGCTCCGGGTGTGTGTTCACGGTGTGTGTGTGTTCACTGCTGTGTGTGTGCACTTTGGATGGGTAAATGCAGAGCACTAATTCCGAGTATGGGTCACCATACTTGGCCACACACATCACTTCACTTCACTTACTATCGGTGTTATTTTTTTGGAACCTGTGATACTTTTTTCAGGATTCTTTGATGAATAAAAAGTTAAAAAGAACAGCATTTAAGTCTTTACTGTCACTTTTTAAATCAATTTTACACATCCTTGCTGAATAAAAAGTATTAATTACTTTCAAAAAGAAAAAAAATATGCTGACCCCAAACTTTTGAACAGTACTGTATATTGCTACAAAAGATTTCTATTTTAAGTAAATGCTGTTCTTTTTTTACTTTTAATTCATCAAAGAATCCAAAGAATCAATATATACTGTATGTATATATATATATAACAGCCAGTTCTGCCCAAATGTCCTTGACCTCAGAGGCAGCCTGCAGGAATATGTATATTACGTTGAAGAGACTGGACTGGCTACCTTTGAGCCACTCTTTCAGCCCTCTTCCTCCTCCTCCTCTTTTTTTATAGTTTGATTGTTTATGTCCTGATTTATAACAATCAAGCGCAGTATCTGCGATGATGTACTTTAACACCAGGAGGGCTGGCGAGCAGAAATGGGCCCCTTTGATTGCGTCGTATGGTTCACGGACGGGTCTGATGTAACCGAGGGTGAACGCAGTATTTCACACATGGGAAATCTCATGAGGAAAGGTCTTCAAAGTGACCTGACACTCAAACACGTTTACTGCACCTATAAAACACTCTAATGGTGAGAAGATAAGACAAAGAATGACCTGAAAGAAAGAACAAATCACCTTAAATCAACCACACAAATGGATTTCAAGGCTTAGCTCTACATTTGATAGGAATAATAGAAATTCTGAATAAATATTTACACTGATCGTTCCATACAGCAAGCTCAAAAATAAAATAAAATAAAATAAGATAAAAAAAATAAAAAATAGTCTCACTGAGATACTATTACAGTTGTTATACATATTTTGAATTGTAAATACACACACATACATTACATATATACATATATATATATATATATTAACCGATGTTGACCCTTTTAAATTGTTGTCCACAGTAGAATGTTTAAATTCATCTGGCTGTTTTTTGGTCCAAGTATGCAGTGCAGCAGATGACAGCTGTCAGTCTGGTGGGTGTGTTTGTGTATCAGTGCTCAGTAACTGGACAGATACCTCTTGCTCTCTGGCGTAGTCTTCCTGATCATACTCCTCTTCCTCCTGCTGGGTCTGTAAAGCTGCACTGTCAAAATCAATGGACATCCTGCTGATCTGAGAGGAGAAATGACACACTGAGACAGGAAATGACCAGCAATCACATCCACTTACACTTCATTTAACCAGTCTACTGATAAAACCCAGAACAACCAGCTAAAACATATTTGCCAGTTCGTACGTAGCATTATCAAACATCGTTAATCCCAGATCCAGCTAGTTTCTAAGCAACACGTTACACCTCGTTCATTTAGCACTAGTTTATAAGCTTCAGTTCACAAACAAGGCTGTGTATGTGAGTTTAAATCATCTCTGCTTACCTTTAAAGCTTTAATAAAGTCGCCACAGTGCTAAAGTAACACAATAATCGCAAATGAAGTGTTTCTATGAGACACATTACAGTGTCTCGGTGCCTCACAAACTCATGCCGCAACAATATTGATATAAAATGACTGCGTACGAGTAATAAACGATCTGCAAATGTTTGTTCGTCCGTCACAGATGGTGAAACTCGATTAATGTTGACTAAAATCGATATTACAGCAAATATTTTGATGAAAGTCTCTGTCCACTGAAACATGGCGCCCTAAACAGCGGCAAAAGTCCTGGATTCTGATTGGCTGACGGGAGGAACGACGTCATGTGAACGTTATAGCCAATGGTTACGGCCTATCATGTGTCAACAGAAAGGTATTTTCTCAGCCATAGAACTGTATCAATAATAATAATCATAATCATAACAACAACATTATTTATTTGGTTTATACAAATATATGAACGATTTTATACATGTATGGTTTTCAATTAAAATGATATATTTTTATAGTAAATACATTTACATTATATATCATTATATGATTATCAATATTAACTGGTTTGGTTATTCGGTTAGGACTTTTAGCCGTGTAGTGTATGCATGAAAAATTATTATTGTTCATTATTGTCCTTTTTTTGTCCTATACTGTATGCACTTTCTATTTAAAAATTATAGACAATTTATGGTAATTATAATAGTTTAGATGTATAATTGTTATATATTTTATTCAATATATTTACATTATATACTATTTACACACACACACACACGTGTAAAAAATATAAAAAAAACAAAATGTAAAAATATATATACAGTGCACAGCATAAATGAGTACACCCCCTCTGATTAAATATAAAAGATGTCTTTTCTTAATGATCACTAATATAATTCATAGAAAGATGGCAAAATTGAAATGTATTAACCCTTTACATAGACGTGAAAGTGCACGATCCAAACTTAAATTTGTATAATTCATGAACGAAAACATTTTGTAACATGATACTGAAGAAGACTTTTTTTGACAAAGGTCAGAACTCCTGTTATGATGTAGATTTTTGAGGTGCACTCTTGTCAAAAATTAATCTATTACTTTTCCTACATAATTTTTTAACAAAAACATTGGTAAAAAATCTATTTAGGAGTCTTAGACCTTTCCAACGATATATAGTTTGTCATGATTAGATTAGGATTTCATTGTAATATAGTGAAGTAAACTTAGGCGTCCCACAGAGGGGACAGGTGACAGTTAAAGGGTTTAACATATTCTTAATAAAAACAGATAAATACATGCCATTAATATCTGTAAGATAAGAAACTTAGCCAATTTTTGTTTCAATGAAGGATTTCAGAAATACCACTGAATGCCACTGTGGGAAACAGGCACTTCTCTCTGTACTCCTTCTCTAGCAACACCAGAACATTTTGGATGCTGTTAGATCCGAACTGATTGAATTGGTCTCAAGAGACCAGAGTATGGATTCCCAGAAGTCTCTATTTTGTAAATATGGGCCTTGGAAAAAGCTAAATGAGTTTATTGTGCTTTGGCTACAGTCGGTAATTCTGGTGTGGATAAACAATCATGCATGTCACTTCTGCATGCTGCATCTTACTCTGTGAGATAAAGTGGTGGTATTGAAGGTGGGAGAGAGCGCTGTACAGTCACTCCCCCCACCGACAATCCCTGCCGGTACGAGACTCAAACCCGCAACCTTTGGGTTACAAGTCCGACTCTCTAACCATTAGGCCACGACTTCCCCATCTTCTAAGCAAAGAGTAATGTGCACTGTATATATGAAAATTATTGCTTTGTCTTTTCTGTATATTCAGCGATCATTTTTTAAATAGGTGAAATATTGCCTGTACATGTAATCTTATAACTTTTACTTCATTGCTTATCACACAAAATCATACACCATTACAGACACATTTTTCACTGAAGCAAATAACGTATTCTTTATTTTTGTTGTTGAAAAGTGAAAGAGCTCAGACAGCATAACGCTTTAAACAGATCTGTAATATTTTTTTGAGAGGAATTGTAGCAATGACTGCATTTTTAATATGCATGTGCTGCGGTGCAACTGCATAAAACTCATCAACTGAGTTCTATGCAAACCAAGTAAAACATGCCGACTCTG
Source organism: Sinocyclocheilus anshuiensis (assembly GCF_001515605.1). Classification (NCBI taxonomy): domain Eukaryota; kingdom Metazoa; phylum Chordata; class Actinopteri; order Cypriniformes; family Cyprinidae; genus Sinocyclocheilus; species Sinocyclocheilus anshuiensis. The sequence goes on along the minus strand of NW_015551077.1, from coordinate 337,589 downwards.
ACAAGAGACAGTTCAACAAATAAATTATTAAATTTCACACAGCATGTCCTCACGCTTTCCATTAAAGACAAACGTATGCCTTTTAAATGTCTGCCAAGTGCCAAAATGTGCTATTAAAGAAAACATTTTTTTTAGATGATGCAAACATGTTCATATTAGAGACCTATAACAATTCAGTACAGCAGACATCCTGTGGGAACTTCTGCTCTGTTAAGGACATTTAAAACTGACTTAAGTGACTACAGCTGTAAAAAAATACACACTAGCCAAATTACGTTCCCCCTTCTGTGATTGGGGGAGTAAAGGCCTTGAAAGTAGTTAATGTCACTGACAGCCTCGAGTCAACCGGCTGCTTGTAGGGTCAACTTGTTTTCCAGGATCGTCAGTGTCAAATCAAGCCAGTTTACTAACAATGGCCTGGTTGAGAGTGTTCAGCTGATTGGTCCATTTGTCCAGGGCAGTGTATCGAGCTCCACCTCTTTTCTGGTGATCGAGCTCCAACAGCTGATTGACTTGATCAATTCTACCATTGATTGTGCTGAAAGAAAGACATACACAAGATAAAAAAAATATGCAGTGAAATAGTATATAAAAAATAGATTTTTACATATTTTATTAAAACAAAAATCTCTATTAAAAAGTGTTAAACTTACTTGTCTAAAATACACTGCACAAGCAAGCTTTCCACATCTGCAACATCAATATTCAATTCCTAAAGAAAAACAGGGAACATTACATTAAAATGGCATAATATAATATAATATAATACAATATAATGTTTACCTTTGAAATAAATGGTATGTGTATCCTAGTGTAAGGCTTAATCAATTTGATGAGCACTTGTGTTCTTATGTTTCGTAATAATTCTGAAAGGAAAAGCAGAGAGAAAAATTATTACGTACTTACTGACTCCACATTTGTTGTCTGAGATTTATGAAATAAATATGTGAATATGTGCGTGAAAGTCAAAGCCACCCAAACTGACCCTCAATATGTTCTCTGATGAAGGGGTCGTCCATTATGTTGCTGTGATTCGTCTTTAGGATTTTCTCAAATTCTGTGATGTCATTGTTCTGGTAGGCACTAGAAACAAGTTAAAGGCAATTGATACCATAAAATCAATCTATTCAGACCATAAAAACTGAATTAAAAAAAAAGAACAGGATCAGATAAATCGAGAAATTAAGTGTGTAAGTTGTGTGCACGTACCTTACCAGGTTTGTCATTGCTAGGATTTCTGGATCATTTTTGTAAGGTTTCGCCTAGTTACATAGTGATTTAGAAAGAATTAGTTTATTTAGTTATATTACAGACCACAGCATTTTATCTTCTATGGTCAGGCCCAGATGAGATCAGCGGTTCTGTGCTTTTTTCTGCTCTGATTCTGGGAGAAAAATAAGTAGCTTTTTAGGTTTCAATTATGTACATTTAGTGAAACAACATGCCTACTGGTCAATATAAGTAAACTCAAATTCACCAAAATATTTCAGATATGAACATGCTACAGTGAGAAATTGTAGAGAATTGAGATATGGGTTTCCAAATCTAGCTTGCTGATGGCCTTAGATCCCATGTGGGCCTGCGCATGATTACCACCTTATACCTCTTGAGAATCAAATGGGTTGATTCCAGACTTCATCAGCATGTTGGCCAAGACCAGGTACTTCAGACAAGTGGTTCGCCTGGGGCTTCCAGACTCGTCATAGTTTTTGAATGCCTCGAAAAAGTCTGTATGTGCCTTCTCGAACTCTCCCTCCCTCAGGTGCATTTTACCGCCACATTCTAAAAAGAACCAGCCACATGTCAAACAAAATTAGTGAACTTTCCAATTGTGCATAAAACAAAAACAAACCAAAACTAAACCAAACTTTCCAACTGTACACAAACAAAAACCAAACCAACTAAAAACTGAACTCTTCTCTTTCCAGGTACTCTAACAACAAAAAAAAAAACATCAAATACCAAAACAATCTTTCCAATTAAACACAAACAAAAACCAAATGAAAAATAAATACTAAATTAACCCAAACCAAAACTAAACACTTATTTCTAAGTCTTCATCTTCACAGCCACAAACAAAATTTGCAATTGTACACAGACAACCGGAGAACAACAGATATTAAATAGCCTACTGTTAAGAGTTATATAATGTAGTCTTGTGTTTTATTAAAATTGATTATAATTGATATCTCAAAAGGATATGCACTTGAGCTGCTGCGCACTCGCACTGCAACACAAGATTTTCATAAAATAAAATAACTTGCCATTTCCATTTGTTTCTCACCAAACCCTCAGTATACCTTCAGAATGCACAGGAAATAAGCAGCAGTCATATTTAAAGCGGGCATGGCAGGGTATGATATGACAGCTGTCATAGCCTACCCTGCTCACCCAGTAAGTCTGTTTGTTTAATTAAGAAATTAATTAATTTGTTTCAAAATAAATATTTTAAACACTAAGACAAAAGGGAAAGAATAATAAATTGGCTTGGGTTGACCTATGTTCACGCAAGAACTGTCATTCTGACTGACAACCGGAGAACAACAGATATAATGGGTTATTAATCAGTACAACTGCAGCAGTGGAGGACTATTATTCTGCTGCGTGATTCTGCAGAAGAACTGATGAAGGCACGGTTTGATCTTCGGCTGACCAATCAGCAGAAAGGGGCGTTTAATTCCCGCCCACATGTAGAAATCGAATATTCAAGCTGTTTATTCATTTTTCTACCCATGAACGAAAAACGTAAATTTAAGCTGAATTATCGTTTTTCGTTTTTTGGAAAAAAACGAAAAAGGAGCCGTTTTCTCATTTGTCTACTTTTAATATTAAATAAAAAAAACGAATGATCGAATGATACACGGATTCTAATCGTTTAATGTAATCGTAATCATTTCCATGTCTCCCCAACTACAAACAAATTTTGCAATTGTGCGCCAACCAAACCAAAAACAAAAAAAACAAAACAACCTCAAAACAAAATTAGACACTAATTTTCATTTTAACAACTACAAACAAACTTTTTAATAGTACACAAAAAACTCAAACGAAACTAAAACAAACCAAAGCAAAACAAACTTTCCAATTATACACAAAACAAAAACCAAATCAACCCAAACCAAAAACAAAACTAAACACTAATTTCCATGTCTTTTTTCTTCATAATTTCATCTCTGGTATTAAAAATGTGTTCATTACCTCTGATGACTCCCATGATGAGCGGATGTGGGATGGCTGATTTAATGTGTAATGACTGCTCATAGAGGGCTTTGAGTTTCTTGTTGTTTTTCTGCGCTGTATACATCTGAATCTCCAAAGCGTAGATCTCCAACAGCTGAGTGCCCTTCTTCAAGTCGTCCTCTCCGTCATCCGTCTAGGGGTGTGCAATAATGACAAAAAAAGGATCTCAATATTTTCTGGAATTTTGTTGATAACGATATTTAGACAATATTTTGTTGAGCATGTTATTGTGCTGGTACTTTGGCAGGTTTAGGATTGGCGTGGTGATTAGTTTGCAGGAGTAATTAACTTTTCCAATTAGTTTAAATTGATTTTTTTTTATTTTTACATTTTATGGGCATTTTTACCTTTCATAAGACCAATTTTTTCTAGCCTAATTAAATGTATGCATCATCTTTTTTGTCAAATTCTTAAATTTAATCAATACATTTGAATAGTAAGACACTACAGGACTGTTACCTATCAAATTAAATCAGTATCAACACAGGCTGTTTAATGCAGGAAAAGTTGAATATTGATAATTGAAAAGATTTTGGGGAAAAAAAGGGGAAATACACTTTAAATATCAACCCAAAATCGCCAGTAGGTGGCGGCAAATCATTGCATGAGTGAGTCAGAGACGCAAAACCGTTCTGCTGTGGCTTTGTTTGAAACTATTTTCATTGACGAAATAGAGCAAAACAGGAACTGTTGTCTAAAGTTGTCTAAAATGTAAGTCAATTAATACTAACTTCTTGTTTAATTGACTGTTTTATAAAATCAATATCACATTTGCAATTGTGCTGATATTTGGAGAAAAACGTCACTCTTTGTGTGATATTTACGGAAGAGGATTAGGGCAAAGCAATAATAAAAAAATAAAACCATCTCGAGATTAAAGTCATTATAATGCGAGATTAAACTCGTGAAATTTCAAGAAAAAAAGTCGAAATAAAATGTTGAGAATAAACCCATTAAATTATGAGAAAAAACTCGTTAAATTTCGAGAAAAAAAGTTACAATATAATGTTGAGAATAAACTCATTAAATTACAAGAATAAAGCCAAAATAAAATGCTGAGAATACACACACTCGTGTCATGTTCATTTTATATCGTTGGAGAGTGTTAGTGGCGCAGGTCGTCGAGAGTAATGTTCGTGGATGAAGCATATGTGTTTGACTAGAGTTCGAATCCGCCTTTTGCCGAACTCGCTCTTCTTCCTTTTTTCATCACATATCACATCAGAAAAGTGGAAATCAATTGACTAACGAGTGTTTAATAATGATGTATTAATTGGGTAGGTTTAGGTGTAGGTAGGCTATAGGGAGGGCTTTGTACCAATAAGACAGCGTCTATTTAGTTTCAATAAAGAAAATCATTTACAGCCTATGTTATTATTGTATCCTGTTAATGTACAACAATACAGAGGTGCAAACAGTATCTGTCACTATTTATAAGTATAAATAGCATTAATTAATATTTACACTTATTGCAAAGATCTGCTACTTTTGCATAGCGTAAATAGAATTGCTATATTCACTTAGTGTAAATAGCACATCGCTAAAACTGCTGCTGTTGTCACTTAGTGTAAATAGAATATATCACTATTTTCACTTAGTGTAATAGCATCCGATGTGATATGTGATGAAAAAAGGAAGAAAAGCGAGTTCGGCAAAAGGCGGATTCGAACTCTAGTCGAGTCGACTGCATATGCTTCATCTGTGAGCGTTACTCTACGACCTGCGCCACTAACACTGTCCAACGAGATAAGATGAACATGACACGAGTGTCTTTTATTCTAAACATTTTATTTTGACATTTTTCTTGAAATTTAACGCGTTTAATCTCACATTATAATGACTTTAATCTCGAGATGGCTTAAATTTTTTTTTTATTATTGCTTGGCCTCTAATCCTCTTCCGTAGATATTAACTATATCAGATGATATAAATATAAGACATAAAAGCCATATGCCCACTCATCTCATATGTCGGTGGAATTATAAATGTATTTTAATAGAGTAAATCACACAGTGAAAGCGTGAACTCTAAATGTGCTCGTGCAGTAGTCTAACCTACATCTCAGTGTATGCTTGCACACTCTGGCTGTATTTTTGTTTGGTTTTTGCCATATACTCAATGTCAAATATCGTTTAAACAACAATTACGATATTATCGTCGACGATACATATCGCACAGCCCTACATCCGTCTAATTAAGAGCATCAAATCAGATTCAGAGCAACACAGAAGATACTTGAAGCAGGTTTTCTTATTTTTACTCTACCTGACATGACTGATGCAACTGCCTGAGAATTTTCTGGAGTTTTCCAAACTCTTCTCTTTCCAGGTACAACTTTCCCAGCTACAGGAAACAGAGAAGCAGAAGTTAGCAATATTCCTGAATTAAATACAGACGCTTTCTGAGGTTTGCACCAGTATTAATGTAAATTGCATTAACAGAATTATTATCATAGTATTGTGCATATTATTGTTGCTGATACATAAGTGTGCGGTTAACATCTGCTAAATAAAACAGATCATCTAAACACAGAATGCATTGCTAGAGCACAAACCTTGGTGTTAGTTTTAAACCAAAGTCTGTCGTTTTTGGCATCTTTTAATGCTTCCAGTGTGGTCTCATAAAACTCTTGTAGCAAGTCCATCTGGAAACAAACATGAAAAGATAAATATTATTTTATTATCTTTACTAGCATAATAACCTTTAATTAACATGACTTTATTATTATTTTATCATCACAAATATATTACTGAATTCAGAAAGCAGTTTAAAATGCATTAAATACCTGTTTGGAGGTTGAGATATAATCTAGAATAGAGTTGATGGATTTCTCAGAGTAATTTCTGGTGACAGCACTCCTAATATACGTCAAAAGCTGTTTATACCGGTTCATCATTTCTGGAAAATTTGTCTGTAAAAATAAGAATGAAAAAAATCTGATTTTATAGTTAATTATTAACATAATAATATTTGTATTATTATGGTTTAGAAATTTTAGAAAACACATGAAAATAAGAAAACAATGTATAAATATTATATATATATATATATATATATATATTATGATTATATAATATTTAATAAATAATCTCTGCTACTATTGTTACGCACAAGCTTGAAGTTGATCTTAATCATCTGTTTCAGTGCTTTGAAGCCCCATTCTCCTTTCTCGCCCTCCAGCTCCAGCACCTGCAAAAGAGAAAACAGTGATTACACCTTTTCAAAGTCACACACAGCACAGATCCTGACACTGAAAGATCTTCGGTTCTGTCTGACCTTCTGAAAGCTGCTCAGGGCTGCTTTAGGATCATCTTCTTTCAGGGCTTTGGAGTTGTAGTACTGATTCTCCAAATCCACATTGGGTTCAGAGTTGCTGTCCTCGGAATACTCCTGAAGTGAAAGCAAACAAACAATTGACACTTTCAGCACGGTATGCATAAACTCATAAGTAACTGCACAGAGAAACGCCTTGAAAGATACTGTACGGCTTAATGGTGAATGATTATGACAACTGCATAACAATAATTATGGTATGATTATTTATAGCTGTAAAACTTAAATACGTAATAATTTCACAGCAAACTGAAACAAGCTATCATGCAGTTTAAATCTAGCAACTCATTAGCCATAATTTAGTCAACTTCACGTGAGTCTGCAAGTTAACAAAACATACATAAGAGCTTCTATATATGAGCTCTGAGCTAAAACTACTTAAAATAAAGAAGGCTGTCCTATTCCTTGACTTAATTTTTTGCAGTATTAGCAAACTAGCCACCTGCTAAACAACTCGTTTGCGAAATTACGCGCCTATAAACACGCTAAACATTTTTAAATTTCACTATATTGGCTTCGCATTACATTACATGCATTTACAGTTGCGTTTATTTTAAACAGTCTTACCAAGTCATAATCCTCCTCATCATCGCACATGAAATCATCTTCCATGTCAGACATTTTGACCGGGGAGAGAGACTCTTACCCACAATGCTCCGCGAGAAACGCGTTTTGACGTCACGCCGCGCCTTCTGTAAAAGGTGTGCGCGCAGTTCCGATTCTGTCCGAGTGCTTCCGAATCCAGCCGAACGGCTTTGCGGGATTCGTGTCAGATTCTTCCGTATTGTTAGACTCATGATTCCGGGTGTGACAGTCAGCTGACAGCACTTGTATAGTGTCAGTCCACTCGTGCATAGTGTATTTAATGCAAAACAAAGATTAAAAACTGCACAATGGCCACAATTCCACCGAAAATCAAGGTGCAGGTCAGTGGAAAAGAGAGGTAAGTTGCGACGGTTCGGAAAGCTTCGTGCAGCTCTTCGGATAACTTCGCCTGCGTATGAATGGAATCTGTTCGCTCTACACCCTGCTTTTTTAGTTTTAACTTTGTTGTCTTTTTTCTTTAGGCATACACTTAAAACTGATTTCCTCCTTCTTTCTGTTAGGTTGCAGAAACTGAAAGAGGCTTTTCATGAAACATATGGACAAATGCCTGTCTTCTACGCTTGTGCTCCAGGGAGGGTGAATTTGATTGGTGGGTTGCAAACAGTGTGAGTGTGTAAACATTAAAAAAATACCATCAGCATTGCATTTTATATTACATCTTATCATTTTCAGGTGAGCATATTGATTATTGTGGCTATGCTGTCCTGCCAAGAGCATATTGATTTTGTTGGCTATGCTGTCCTGCCAATGGCAATAGAGCAGAATATTCTTGCTGCAGTTTCTGTCAGCGACTCCAAAACAATCCAGCTGGCCAACACTGACCCCAAATACAAGCGAGTAACAATGTTCTTCATTACTGAAATTTGTTTAATAAAATTTAATTGGTAAAATTTAGTCGACAAATTCATTCATTCACTTACTTGCTTACTCATTATTTATTTATTTACTTGCTTACTTATTATTGATTTATTTACTTGCTTATTTTATGTAAGCTTATTTCTGCCATGGAATAAATAAATAAATATTATATTTATATATATATATATATATATATATATATATAATACTTTTCTCTCCAGAATTGCATGTTTATATCTCACAATTGTGAGTTATTAATTGCAATATGTAAATTCTGAATTGTGAGTTTATAGTTTATAGTTTATAGCCACTGTGAGATATAAACTTGCAATCCTGAGGGGGAAAAAAAGTCTGAACTGTGAGATAAAAAAAGTCACAATTGCCTTTTTATATTTTTATTCTGTGGTGGAAATAAGCTTCCATATACTTAAGTACTAACTTTATGAACGCTTATTTCTGCCACAGAATATATTAAAAAAGTAATCGCTTCTTTTTATATCTTGCAATTGTGAGTTATGAACGTGCAATACAGTCTTTTTTTCTAAGAATTGCTCGTTTATATCTT
>NW_015551077.1:311728-328855 GCF_001515605.1 Sinocyclocheilus anshuiensis | reverse complement strand
CAGAATTCTGTTAATATATATATATATATATTAGTGCTGTCAAATGATTAATCGTGATTAATCGCATACAAAATAAAAGTTTTTGTTTGCATATATGTGTGTGTTCTGTGTATATTTATTATGTATACATAAATGCACACACATACAGTATATATTGAAAATATTTACATGTATTTACATGTCTATATTTATATTCATATAATTTATATTATAAATAAATATATTTAATTTATAAACATAACCTATTTTTCTGAAATATATACATGCATGGGTGTGTATTTAGATATACATAATAAATATACACAGCACACATACATATTTTATGTAAACAAAAACTTTAATTTGGGATGCGATTAATCGTGATTAATCGTTTGACAGCATATATATATATATATATATATATATATATATTCTGTGGTGGAAATAAGCTTCCATATATTTTGTGCTTTATAGATGCTTATTTCTGCCACAGTATTAATATTACCTTTTTTAAAATTCAGATTTGTTTTCCTCAGAATTCTCAGCTTATATCTCACATTTCTAAGTTATAAATTCGCAATTTAGACTTTGAGTTATGAGTTATTAATCGTGAGGTAGAAAGTCACAATTGCCAGAAAAAAGTCTACATTTTTTATTTTTATTCCTAGGTGGGAATAAGATTCCATATACTTACTTGCGTACTTACTCATTTATTAATTTATTCATTCATTCATTTCAGGAATTTCACTGTGTCTGTTGATGGCATCTCCATTGACAGAGAGAATCCTCAATGGCACTATTACTTCCTTTGTGGAGTGAGAGGAATCCAGGTGAGGTGATTAATATCACATATAATGCATGCTTGCTTTATTGCATTATAATAACAGTCATTTGACCCTTGACCTTGCGTATGCAGGAGCACCTGAGCTTGTCTTCATTGGCAGGGATGTGTTGTGTGGTAGACGGGACTATCCCGGCCAGCTCAGGTCTTTCCAGCTCCAGTGCCCTGGTGTGCTGTGCCGGTCTGGTCACGATGGAGGCCAATCAGAAGTCTCTGTCTAAGGTCGTCTTTACTGTAAATCCTCTAAGATGCATTAGATAGAACTGCTGCTTATCATGGATGTGATTTGATGTAATTTCAGGTGACTCTTGCGGAGACGTGTGCCAAATGTGAGCGTTATATTGGCACTGAGGGGGGAGGGATGGATCAGTCCATTTCTTTCCTGGCGGAGGAGGGAACAGTAAGCCACGTGTTTTATATTTCTTCTATCAGTATATGTGGCATTTTATTGATTTGTGGTATACGGGTCAATAGCATGATGCTCTTTTTTGCATCATGCATACAATGACTGAATACAATTTTTTATGATAATCATGTTAAAAAATATTAAATATATCTAAAATGAAATTCATTTGGATTTTTGGGGGGCATGATCAAGTTGTCAGGGTGTTACTATTTTGATATTATAAGACCAAATGCCTCATTAAAATGATGAAGCTCTTGAAAATAAAATTTTTCTAAATATTCTTTGGGAAAAAAAGCAGTTTTGTTAAAATATTATAAATATTAGAAAAAAAATTTGTCAACCAAATCAAAGTCATGTGGTGCAACCAAAGTGCAGCCAAAAAAAAAGAATGATATCATAGAAAAGATCCATGCAGACCCTCATTACTCTGTCAAGGTCAGTAAGTCTCTTAAAATTACATTTTAATTTAATTTGTTTTTATGGCATGGTAATGTTAATTATGTCATATGGAACAACCTACCAAAAAACTCAAACCAAAAAAACAAAAAAATAATTCATGACATTTGTCTAAAAATTTCTTTTTGCCTTAAAAAACACATTTAATTTTTTAAAATAATAATAAAAAAAAAAATTATATTTAAGGTGTTATTTTTGGTTATACCACATGACGCATGACATTTCAAAATGGTAGAAAAGTTTTTTTAAAACCATGTAAATCCAACACGAATACAAAGAGTACATTTCTAATGCACATGTGTTTTAAACTAGAAAGTTTTTTTTCTTTTCTTTATCTCGGGAACTCTTATTTAATACTGTGCATCTACAAATACATTTTTAAGGGTGGTTTAGCTTGATTTTTCCTTTTTTTTCACTCTCTCTCTCTCTCTCTTATTCGTTTTTTTCATTCCTCAAGGCAAAGCTGATCGAGTTTAATCCGCTGCGAGCCACAGACGTGAGGCTGCCTGATGGGGCTGTCTTTGTAATCGCCAACTGCTGTGTGGAGATGAACAAGGCGGCCTCATCTCACTTCAACATGAGGGTGGTGGAGTGCCGCATTGCCACGAAGGTCTGAACTTCAGGGATGCATCAAGAATGATAGTTTAGTCTTTTTAATCTAAGCATTTTATTGGCAGTTCACCAAAAATTACAGAAGTTTGGGGTTGACTAGATTTTTAAATGTTTTTTGAAAGAAGCCTCTAATGCTCAAAATGTCTGCATTTATTTATTATTATGTATTACTAATTTATAATACTGGGGAATATTATTACAATTTATTTATTGTAATATATTTTAACATTTATTTTATTCCTGTGATGCAAAGCTGAATTTTCAGCATCATTACTCCGTTATTCAGTGTCACATGATCCTTCAGAAATCATTCTAATATGCTGATTTGCTGCTCAAGAAACATTTATTATTATCAATGTTGAAAACAGTTGCTGCTTGATATTTTTGTGGAAACTGATAAATAATAACAATCTTCAGTGCTTGGCCACTAATAATTATCTGGTAACACACCAGGAGCTCGTGCACAAATTTCCCAAAAGTTGTTCTCATATCCATGTAAGTTTCAATTTCAGATATTTTGGAATAGTATATTCATGGTTAAATATCGTAATCAGATGCTGGCTAAGGTGCGCGGCCTGGACTGGAGTCGTCTGCTGAAGCTGGGAGATGTGCAGAAGGAGCTGCAGGTGAGTCTGGAGCAGATGCTGGAGCTGGTGGAGGAGGCGCTGCACCCTGAACCCTACAGCACAGACGAGATCTGCAAGACTCTGGGCATCAGCGCCGAACAGCTGTGTGAAAACATCCTCAGCGCCAACACACAGCATGGTGAGAGAGCGGTCACTGACAAGAGGAAATCAAAATCAACACTACAGTACTTACTTGAAAAATACACATTCCTCGTCTTATTGGGAAAATGATCTTACATTTTCGTGAGGAGAAAAAGTATATTATTTTATATTAGCTATAAGGTTCTATTTGTAAACATTAGTCAACTGTATTAGTTAACGTGAGCAAGTAATGAAAAATACTTCAATAATGCATTAACAGGTTAACAGGCGAAGTGTGACTAATTTATTATATATTATTGACATTGACAAATTGATATTTTATACTTGCAAACTCTTCCATTTTTCTGCCTCAGCGACTGATTTTAAATTGTACCAGCGTGCCAGGCACGTGTACGGCGAGGCTGCACGCGTCCTGCAGTTTAAGGCCGCGTGCGACTCTTCCCCTGCCAACGCCGTCGCTCAGCTGGGCGACCTGATGAACCGAAGCCACGCCAGCTGCAGAGACTTGTACGAGTGCAGCTGCCCTGAGCTGGACCAGCTGGTGGACATATGTCTGTGAGTGAGACTGGCTGCTTTTTTTCTGTTCACGTACACTACTGGTCAAAAGTTTGGAATAATTAAGACTTTTTAATGTTCTGAAAGAAGTCTCTTATGCTCACCAAGGCTGCATTTATTTTATCAAAAATATAGTAAAAACAGTAATGTTGTGAAATATTTTGACAATTTAAAAGAACTGTTTGAATATATTTTAAAATGTAATTTATTCCTGTGATCAAAGCTGAATTTTCAGCATCATTACACCAGTCTTCAGTGTCACATGATCCTTCAGAAATCATTCTGATATGCTGATTTACTGCTCAAGAAAGTGATTATTATCACTGTTGAAAATAGTTATTGCTGCTTAATATTTTCGTGGAAACCGTGATACACTACCATTCAAAACTTAGTAAGAAAAAGATATACTTTTATTCAGCAAGGACACATTAAATTGGTCAAAAGTGAAAGTAAAAACATTTATAATATTGCAACAAAACAAAAAAATCGATAGATAGATATAGTTTTTTTGGTGCTGTTCTTTTGAACTTTCTGTTCTAAAAAAAAAATCTGGAAAAAATGTATCATGGTTTCCACAAATGTTTCTTGAGCAGCAAATCAACATATCAGAATGATTTCTGAAGGATCATGTGACACTGAAGACTGGAGTAATGATGCAGCTTTGATCATAGGAATAAATTACATTTTAAAATATATTCAAATAGAAAACACTTCTTTTAAAGTGTAATAATAATTCTCAATGTTTTTTTTTCTGTATTTTTGATCAAATAAATGCAGCCTTGGTGAGCATAAGAGACTTCTTTCAAAACCATTAAAAAAATCATAATTATTTCTAACTTTTGACCAGTATTTATTACGTGATGCTGAAATATTTTGAACTGAATGAGTCGCGTCTCTGAGCACATGTGGCAAACTAATCGAAATTGATTGAATTGGTGTTTTAGCAGCATCTTCCTCCATCTTCACAGGCAGGCGGGTGCCGTGGGGTCGAGGTTAACCGGAGCTGGATGGGGAGGTTGCACGGTTTCCATGGTACCCAGGGAACGAATAGATTGCTTTCTCCAGACTGTGAGAGAACATTATTACGTGCCTGATACCCGTCGATCCGCTCTGGAAAAGCAGAGTTTATTCGTGACAAGGCCGGGAGGAGGGGCGGCAATTTTCATAGAGGAATAAATAGTAGCGGGGCAATTTTCTCTCATTTTAGCAACACAAACGAGCCTGTGGCCTCAGAAGCAGGAGGTGGTATGTATAATGGCAGATATGATGAAAGGGAAAAAACAGGCCGTATAAAGTCTGAATGGGCATTTTTACTCTGTATGTCTTAAAAGAATGAAGAAATCAGCACTCTGATCATTTTATACCCAATTTAAGGTTGTCAAGGCATTAGAGAAAGTGCCAAGAATTCCTGCTTTGAGGTACTTTCTGAAAGCGTTGAAGGTCAATATTCAACTTAATGTGATTCTACTTTTTATAATTAATAATAAACATGTCGTTAGTGCTTTTTACTATGGTAATCATCACTATTACTATTGCTCATACTTGTCTTTAGGGATTCAATCTACCTTGGAAGTATTACAAGTAAACTGAAGTATTGCTCTGAAGTTGCGGTCACATTTTCCGTTGTTTGGTGAATTTTCGTGGGCTAAATCCAGTCATTTCAATCTATGCAAGCAGGAATTTCATGTGAGGCCACAAGATTTCCCCATGCAGATTTTGCAAAGGGTAAAAAAAGTGCTATATGAAACATGAATGCAAACATTCCTTTTTTAAAATAAATTAAACAATGGCCATTTAATGCATATCATATAAAAATGACAATGACTTGTATAAAAATCCATGCATTTAAATAAAAACAATAAACAATCTGCATGGTCTTTGTTGACAAAATAGCACAGCAGAAAAATCTTATACATTCGTCATATGAATATTTAACATAACATTAAATTAACTGTACATTCATAAACAGGAAATGTTGCATGACCCCCTTCGTCAAATAAATGATTTAAAAAACAATATGATCTACATTACTGTAGTCAATGAGGGCAATGAACAGCCTGAAAAAAGTGATACAATCCAAGAAAAAAAATCAATGGCAACACATTCAACTCGACAAACAGAACTGAAAGTACTTCCTTTAATGAAAGGAAAACAAAAAGGCACAAAAATTCCTTCTGTAAAGAAATGCCCACTTTATAGACCTTTGTATTAGATGCATGTAGAATTCTAGAAGTTTAAACATGTAAATGCTTCAGTCTATCGCTTGATGGAAGGCACGACTTTGCGTAAAAACTCTATTCTCAGTTCGCTGAGCTGCATGCAAAAGCACTAACTACGGTTTGAATTATGGACAAGTGTGGAATGTTTTTACACTTTCTTTAATGTTTTTCTTTTTTAAAAAGAGGTACATTTAAAATAAAATTTGGCATTTTAAAGCCTTTTAAAACCCATTTAATTGGTGAAAAAGCTAGAGCTTGCTTTGTAACGCCAACATAAACTTACAGCCAATGCATGTTCTCTGCAGCATCGATATCAGACATTCCTAATTGTTACTACACATCCAGTAGCTTGATGCATTCGGGTGCAGTATAGATATCTGTGGTGCAACTTCCAGGTCTTTAAACATATCCATATTTAATATGCAATGCATTTATAATCCTAAACCACTGTAGATGGCTGTATCAGTGTTTATAACAAAATAAGAGGTATTATTTCCCACACTTGTACATATTTGCTTCCTTATACTTTATTAGTCTTATTAGAACGATGTCATTTGTTGAACGTAAACTCGGGTTTAATTGAGTGTTTCTGATGCCTGAAACATTTGCATATGGAAGCCTGTTTCCGCAACAGGATAAAAGGTACATGCGACTTTTGATCTCACAATTCTGATATTTTTTCGCCAGGACAAAAAAGAAATAGAATTATCAAATAAAATATCAGATAAAAATAGAAAGCCTCAGAAATCCGTGGAAAAGGTCAGAATTGTGAGAAAAAAATGCAAGATATATACTTCTATCTTATATAAAGATATAAGTTTATATCTCACAATTCTGACTTTTTTCTCAGAATTCTAGGTTTACATTTCGCAATTCTGTTTTTTTTTTGTCACCACGGAATTAAAAGTAAAAAAGGTAACTGGGACTATCTCACAATTCTTACTTTTCTTCAGAGAATTGTGAGTCTGTATCTCACAACTGTGAGTTAACATCTTGCAATTCTGACTTTTTTCTCATAAATGCGAGAAAAGAAGACCGGATTGTGAAATATACACTCAAAATTGAGAGGAATCGTGAGATAAAAAGTCACAATTACCTTTTTTATTTTGTTATCCTGTGTTGAAACAAGCTTCCATGCAAATGCCTAAAATCTCGAAATACTAAATCAGTGCCTTTTCTGAGAAAACATTGAACTAGAATTTGTGCCAGAAGAGGTGAACATTGAAAATGAAATAAATGAGGTTCATTTTCAAATTCAAATGGATGCCCTGTGAGACGGGAGCAGATTTGCATGAGAAAATTATTGTTATCTGTGCTTCATTGTGCTGGCTCTTTGGAGCCTCCTGTGCATGTCTAGCCCTCTCATAGTCTAGTCGTGCTCACAGGCATCTCTGGGAGCCCAGAGTGTGTCTGCTCACAATCTATTATCATTTTCTCACATTAAAGACAGGCGCTAATTCCTCTTCCTTCTGTAAAGGAAGAAAAAAAACGCTCCTTTATCTGGCCTCCAAGTCTTCCACCGTTACCTCTTGATTTTGGTCACTTTCCCTCCTAAATCCACTGCTGTTGGTCTCTGTCTGGTCTCTGGTTGTGTCGGTCACCGAGCGGGTGCCGATGGGGCCTCTTGCGGGCGAAGATAGTGGGTATGTGGAAGTGGAGGATGTGGGTACCTTCATGTTCTTGCCGGAGGTGATGAGTTCTCCGTATCCTTGCTGGTGGGCGAAAGCGTACGCCGAGCGACGAGAACTGGTCCTGCGGACTCTCCTGAGGTTCTGCTCTTGAGGACCCTGCCTCCTAGTGGCCTGCTGAAGTAAACGCACCTAGGGGAGAGGAAACGGTTTTGACATCTCATTATGATGTATTCATGGAGTAAAAGGGCCTATTATTCATTTAATAATTCCCACTTTATAAGGCATGTGTTTATGTGGTAACCTTGGCAGTCTGTGTTGGATAGAGGTCAGCCTTGATGAATCGGACAGCCACCATGGGCATTATACACACGACTGTGGTGAGGAGGATGACCAGCCACACAATCTTCTGATTCAGAGAGTTACGTGCAGTACCTACAGTCAAACACAACATGTTTAACTTCAGTAATATCAGTGGCCTAGAAAAAACTGCTCATTAATAGAGAGCTACAGAGAGCCTATATACCAATTTATATTCTTACCTATGAAAGGAAACTGGTTTGGGAATATGGTAAAAATGCCATCACTGTGCATTGCAAAAAGGATTGCAAAGTAAACAGCTAGACTTCCCCAGATAAAGAAATGGTTCACAGCGGTCCAGTAGTTGGTGTCAAGCCCAATCTGCAACAAAATTCAATATTCTTAACATTAATTTATTTTTATCTAATGATAGATACACACCATTAATATTATTTACATTATAATATTTTTATTTGAATTAAGTACATTTTCCATTTTTTGCTGCATTTCAGTAATGAGAATGAGATTTTTACATTTTTTTACATTATTTTTTTCCAAATTATTTAAAAAAATGTTTATTATACAATAATTATAGCACCTTATACAAAATATTTATACATTTTTATTTCTTAAATTATATTTCTTTAATGATATATAGATTGCAATGTCAAGTTAAACAGTAATAACCACTTTATGTAACCTTTTTGTATTGTACATTGTCATTTATTTCCAAAGTATTTGAATGGATTGAGTAAACAAGCACAGTTGTTAAATTGCCTCACCTGAACACTGGACACAATGACCAAAGAGGTTGCTATGGTTACCGCGAAAGCCTGTTGATCAGAGATGTGGGCACCGTCATCCCGCACAGCGGTCATAAAGGCTCCGTATGAGATGAAGAAGAGGATAAATGAAGTACAGACCCCCTGCAGCGTACAGGTGAAGAACTTTCTCTTGTTAAAGAGCTGGTTTAGCTGCCCAGGTCTGTACAGGTTTGGATAGCGTAAACTGTACTGCTCATTCACATCCTGCAAAATCAATAATCTTTATGTTAAAAGGCAAAGATTGTAATTATGTTTGGTGAAGCTACACAGTGCAGCTTTCAAGACCAAAAATTTACACCTAGACTGGGCTTACCTGATCAAACAGACCCATGGCCAAAACAGGAAGTGAGGTGTAGACAATGTTGAAGAGTGTGATGAACCACTGGTCATATACCGTCTGCAATGACAAAAACATATTATTCGCAATCTTAAACTGAAATCACATGCATATTCCATCCACAGCCTGAAATAAGAAGAAGTTTCACCTGGGCAGAGAATCCACAGAGGAATCCATACCAGAAATGAACCAGCGTGAAGGCGAAGTTCTTGTAAAAGAAGTAGCAGAGAAAGTTGCACATGCGGTGGTAAGACCAGCGGCCGTGGACAAGCAGGAGACGCTGCAGATAGCGAAACTGGGCGAAGGAATAGTCAGAGGCCAACACCGCCTGCATCCCCTCTTGTCCGCTGATGCCCACGCCAATGTGGGCCGCTGGGGAGAGCAGAGACAGTATACACACAATACACACATCCTGACAGATCAAGAAGGCCAGCATATTTCCATAGCAACCACTTGATTAGATCAGCAGTGCATCTACATTGAACACTTCAGCCGTATGGCGTACACATCACAAGCACCAGACCACAATGAGCATTAAGAACCAGTCAGATAGATAGATAGAGTTATTAGTTAGACACAAATAGACAGTTAGTTAGACAAAAATAGACAGACAGACAGATAGATAGAGTTATTAATTAGACTGACAGATCAAGAAGGCCAGCATATTTCCATAGCAACCACTTGATTAGATCAGCAGTGCATCTACATTGAACACTTCAGCTGTATGGCGTACACATCACAAGCACCAGACCACAATGAGCATTAAGAACCAGTCAGATAGATAGATAGATAGAGTTATTAGTTAGACACAAATAGACAGACAAAAATAGATAGACAGACAGATAGATAGATAGAGTTATTAGACAGACAGATATATAGATAGATAGATAGAGTTATTAATTAGACAAAAATAGACAGATAGATAGACAGATGGATAGAGTTATTAGACACAGACAGACAGATAGATAGATGATAGATAGAGTTATTAGATAGACAGACAGATAGATTTATTAGTTAGACACAAATAGACAAAAACAGACAGACAGATAGATAGAGTTATTAGATAGACAGATATATAGATAGATAGATAGAGTTATTAATTAGACAAAAATAGACATAAACAGTTAGACAAAAATAGACATAGACAGACGGACGGACGGATAGATAGATAGATAGCAAGTCATTAGTCATGTCTTACTCTTGATCATACTGACGTCATTGGCTCCGTCTCCGATGGCGAGAGTGACGGCTCTCTTGTGTCTCTTTATGAGCTCAACCACCAGAGCTTTCTGCAGTGGAGTGACCCGACAGCAGATGACTGTCTTACACAGACACGCCACGTCCACCAGGATCTGCTCCAGGTCTGCCTCCAGGGCATGAGCCTTCAAATAACAACACACAAACCTTACATTCAATGCCATCTATACACTCTCAGCATGTGTTGGCAGAATTCTTTCAATTAACTTCATTTGTCAGAGCTTTGAATTGATCTCACTGGCCTCAAAGACACATTTATCCAAGCAAAACCAATTTCAGCCACTCCCTACCTTAAAAACCCAATTTTTAAGGATAATGCTGAACTGAATGTTTTGTTTAAACAGAACGGCCATCGTTAGGACTGCTCCAGGTCTGCCTCCAGGGCATGAGCCTTCAAATAACAACACACAAACCTTACATTCAATGCCATCTATACACTCTCAGCATGTGTTGGCAGAATTCTTTCAATTAAGTTCATTTGTCAGAGCTTTGAATTGATCTCACTGGCCTCAAAGACATATTTATCCAAGCAAAACCAATTTCAGCCACTCCCTACCTTAAAAACCCAATTTTTAAGGATAATGCTGAACTGAATGTTCTGTTTAAACAGAACGGCCATCGTTAGGAGCTTAGCAACACATTATTAATGCAGCAATTAAGTCAAATTCTCTTCAGGACCCAGACTGAGAACCTTACCAAACTGTGTCCGTTGATGATTAAAGCGTACTCTGCGATGATGGTCTCTTCAAAGACAGAGTCACTTGAATACAATTCTGTCTTTTCCATGTCAAGGCCTCTGCTGATTTTGTCTTTGCTGGGTCCTACGATTCTCTCTTTAGCTGTCCTGTGCACAAAGCAACAGAAAAAGACATTTTATTTTACAATGCCTCAAATAATGGTTTAATTCAAAGTGACAAAACAAGCTTTAGGCACTGTACAGAAATGACAATTTTGGTGAATCTGACTCATTAAAATATATCTGACTATAAACAAACACAAAATGCATACATGTGAATAATTAAAAATAAATACATTAAATTCAATTTGAAGAATGAATTCGATTTGTGTACAGAGTAGACAAAGAGTGAAATGTCACCTGAGTTCCTGTTGAACCTCAAGCATGGTGTGACCTGAGATTATAAACACCTCGTTCATGTCGTCTCTGAGTATGTTACAGGAGTAGCCAATGTTCATTGCTGTCTCTGCAACCACAACAGGAACGATTCTAAATTATGTTGTGTAAGACAGTGAGAAAGTGTCTCAATTAAGGTTGAGCAGTCTTCAATGAATCCTACATGTTTTCATTAGCACTGGTTACCTAGCTTGTCCCCAGTGAGCACCCAGATCTTGATGTTAGCCAAGGTCAGACAGGCAATAGTCTCTGGAACTCCTTCCTGAAGTTTATCCTCTATGGCTGTAGCACCAAGCAGCTTCAAGAAAATGAGAGACATGTTTGTTTCAAAAGCAAAAATTTAACATTTTCTGTAACTCAACATGAAATCATTGTGAACTCTTAAAAATGAAGGTTTCAAAAGGGGGGGGGGGTTTGTAGCGATGCCATAGAAGAACCACTTTTGGTTCCCCAAAGAACCTTTAAGTCAGTTCTTAAAAGAACCATTGTTTTCTTAGTGTGAAGAACATTTTAATAATCTAAAGAACCTTTTTCAACTATAAAGAACCTAAAGGTTCCATGGATGTTGAAGGTTCTTTGCCAATAAAGAACCTTTATTTTTACAATCACATTTACCAACATGCCCTGCTCTATTTCTTCATACAGAGCCCCGAGTTTTTCTTCTCTGTTCTCCAGTGTTGTGCTGGCAAACAGCAGTTTCTTCATCCATTCATCAAACACGTCTTCATCCAGGTCTTTGTACACCAGTGCTAATGTTCTCAAACCCTCCCCGGCAAACTCCTGCCACAAAGAAACAGTGGAAATTCATTTATCTCTCACCATGAAAACTGAAACTCAGTCAGAGCCATAAATATTTCTTCAGTGAAAATAAGGAGTTCTTTACACAGTTCTTTGATCTAATCAGTGAAAGCATCTACTTCCTGTTTGCTGTCATTATCCATAAGCTTCTAAAAGCATGCTATTTTTACCCCGCTAGCATAGCTTCTTCAGTGACGTCAGTCTGATTGCTCTTTGAGGAACCACAGAAAGCCGTAAATGAGACATGAATGATGGACATCGTCTCATAATAGTACCACAATATGAGCTGCTTTTAGACCGACCATTCAAGCTGTAGACAATAGCCACGTTATGTATAATGATGTGTTATTCTTTCTTTGAATGTGGTTTGAGCGGTTGATTTCATTCATAATATTCATAGCTAAAAATGAGATTTTCACATTTTCTGAGGAAAATCTTATGGTGTTTGTAATAGATGTACCTTTGTTGAAGTAGCTGTATAATGTGCTGGCAAGGACATTAATGAATCACACACTGCTTGGAGCCAGCAAATGTGTTTGTGTAAAGTATTTTCCATCTGAATAGTCTACAAGAACCTTAATGGAATTAATCTGAATTAAATAAAGCCCATCTCTACTAAGACAGAGCTTTTAGCCGAGGAGAAAATGAGACTTGTTTGTATCGATTGTGCCGCTCTGACACTCACGGTGTGCATTTGCTGTAATTTGTCAAGTGGAACGCTGTGTGTCTGCATCTCTAAGTGTCACAAATCTCAAGCGCTTCAACAGCTAAGACAGTGAGTGAAGTAACAAACAAACAAAGACTTAAAAATACAAGAACCTGTATATTCTGAAGCTTATGATCGTTAGTTACAAACGTAACTGTGGTTCTGTGGAGGACTGCCAGAGGCAGTGCTGAAAGCACTAGTGGAAAACCCCTCATGCTCGCACTTGACCGAGAACAGAATAACAAAGTTGTCACCTCGTGACTCATGACGTGTCTTCAGCTATAATAACCCCTTAACATGTCATCTCGACCTATAGATCATTTTCGTGATACCAAGTGACCAGAGAGGCAGTGCTGAAAGCACTAGTGGAAGACGAATACCTATGCAGTCACGAGGAATCCCCTTGAGAAGCATCCGTACAGGCAGAGAGCACTGCAGCACACACCGCTAGCAAGGGCATCACATTCAATCTGTAAAAACGAGAAACGTGCAAGCTGAACTCCAAGTTGCACAAATCTCAGAGAACAACACTTGAACGCTGCCCAAGATGTTGCCAAAGCACGTGTAGAGTGACAGTGAACAGACGATGGCATAGACTGCCCAGCAGACTCGTATGCATGAGAAATTACCTGTATCACCCAGTGCGTCAGTCTCCGTTTGGAAAGTGCAGCACCTCTGCAAGCATCACTAAAACAAACAAACTATTGGTCCGTTTTACGCCAAGCTGCTGTCCTATCAATGTAAGCCCTCAAAGACCTAGCTGGACATAGCTCCAATCATATGTCAGTTTGATCTGCTGGTAGTGCAGCCAACACAATAGGATGGTTCATAAAATGCGGGGACAAAATCTTGGGTAGAAATGCTGGATTGGGCCACAATGAGACACTACTGAATCCATTACTCAGATTACTGCGTAATCAGTGAGGGAGCACGCACTGATAAAGCATGGAGTTCCCTCACACGCTTCGCTGTCGTAATGGCCAAGAGAAATGCTTTCTTAAATGACAGCCATTTAATATCAGACTGTAATATTGGTTCAAATGGGGGCTGACACAGGGAATCGAGAACTATATTCAAATCCCACTTCGAACTCCTCACACCACATGGAGGACACAAATGATTAGCCCTTTTCAGGAAGGCAACAATTAACCGGTCAGACCCAAAATGAAGAAGGGCAAGAAACACAACTGTCGGCTCTAGAACATTTATGTGCGCTTGGCCCCTTTCCAAGTGCTATTCACTCCTTTTCTGCACCAGACTCCACCCCATCCTAGCAGACTGTCATCTGTCCTGATGACCTCCCACCACGCAGGTGGAGGTCCAAATGGAACTCCTCTGAGGAGAAATTGCTTCTGCAACCAAGGTGCTAGAGCTAGCATGCAACAGTGTGACTCTGATCTTTGTGTATTTGTTTCATACAGGACACAGATGCTTTTGAATAAGCCATCGTTGGAATGGCCTGAGCCAAAGCAATCCCAGTGATACTACTGTCGTTGCTGCTGTGAGCTTCCCCAAGAGTCTCATGAGAGAAATGTAGCGCTGAAAATGGCCCACCCGAAGGCGGCCTACAGCCCTAAGAATTTACCTTATTCTCTCCGGAGTTGGAGATGCCAACATTGTGACAGAGTTGAGAGCAAGACCTATGAAATTGATTGTCTGCATTAGGACAAGCTTGCATTTGTCCCAATTGACAGCAATCCCTAAAACCACAATATGGTCCAACAGATGACGAGCTTGATCTATTGCTTGGTGGGGTGATGCTGTACAGACAAGCCAGTCATCCAGGTATGGCAATATCCTCATGCCATTCCTGTGGAATGGTTCCGATGGCGCCTTGGAAAACTTTGAAAAAACTCTTGGTGCCAGAGCCAGGCCAAATGAAAGGACCCTGAACTGGAATATTTGACCCATGAATGCAAACCGAAGGAATCGCCTGTGTTCTGGAGCAACTGGAACATGAAAACAAGCATCCTTCAAACCAATCGTCACAAACTAGTCTTGTGGCATAATGGCCTGTTTCACATCTGCTGTGTGCAACATCCTGAATGGTAGGAACTTAAAAAAATTATTCAAATTTCTCTCTATTGTCTGTCTCACGCCAGTATGAACAGAGCGTTGACAGCAAAACTGTTTATGGTACCCTCTCGAAAGGGTAGTCAGCAGCCACTGATTTGGTGTTATCGATCTCCAACTCTCTAGGTGACCTTCTGTAAAACAGCTCACTCTCGACATCTCTATGTCAATGATCCCATGGGACGCTTTTCAGTAGAGGTGGGGGGACGTCACTGGGGGCCTGGGTGTCGTGTGTGAGACTGATGTCCACGCAGTAGGCCTAGGAGGTGGAGGAGCTTGTGGGTTCTGATGCTGGAAATGCTGAAGAGGTCTATATGCAGATCTTGCACCAACATTGTGATAACGGACAGCAGAGGCTGTTGGTGGTGGTCTGGATCCTGAGGCTGTCCCCACATGACAGTATGTGTTTCAGAAACCAACACACGACGGTCCAAGGGTTCCTGTGCAGCTGGTCCAAAAAATCGACTAGAGACTAATGGCAGTCATCGCAAACCAAACCTGCCTTCAAGCTTGCACGAGAGTGCCTAAAGTGGTGCCACAGTGACTGGCAATAACACCCATGGCTTGTAAAGAGAGTTCAGTTAGTTCTGTCACTAATGGGTCAGATGAAGTTTTGTTCAGAGAGGAATGTAAAGCTACAAGCATGTGTGCCAAGGAATTGGCAACACGGCCAAGGCTAGCTGTAGAATTGTACAGGACAGTAGCTCATCAGTGCATCTGCATTCGACATTAGGGCAGTGCACTTTATCACAAAGTGCCTCATCGGGAGACACAACGAGTTCCACACTAGATTCAATAGGTGGCATGCTACCAAGTCCCACTAAGTCTTGGTCCTGCATCACAGCCAGTGTGCGGCCAGCTGATCAGGGCGTGTGGCTTTTAATGAGTTTTGTAATGCTGACACCAATACAGATGTAAAGTCCTGACACTGAGGCATAGTAAAGGATGCTCTCTGTGCACGACGTAAAAAAACATTCTCAGAAAATACTGTTGTCTGGGGGGATCCAGATTGATGTGGGCAAGCATCGCTTTTAACGTTCCTTCCAGTGATGCAACAACTGAAGATGACCCACCTGACTTCTCAAACACCATCTCACTGCTAGAATTAAGTGATTTATCTGCAGGCAATTTCTCTTCAGCTCCAGTCATTACTGGAGTAGCTTCAAAAAGTGAGTCAGAGGCAGCCACTGACATCACATCTAACTCCTGCCCTGTATGCATCGGTGGCAATGGTGTGATGCATGATTTAATTTAAGCCTTCTCTTGTATCTCCATATTAGGCTGCACTTTAGCTAGGAGAGGCAGTAACATCTCCACTGCAGAAGACAGCTGATCAACTTTGCATTCTAAATCAGAAGATTAAGTCTTCTTATTCTTTTTTTTCATTTTGAAATGTTTGTTTAGGCTTACGATCGATTGCAGTGACACTGAAAGAAAGTAGCAAACCTTCCGGTCCTGATTCCAGGCCCGCCAGATGCGATCGAAGCACAGCGAGCAGCATTATGGCGCATAAAGGACATGGGGCACGGTACACATAGCCTCTTTAAGCTGGTCCACTCCAAGACACAGGGCACTGGCAACGTCCATCCATAAAGTCCATTGCGTTAAAGGGGTCATATGACGTTGCTAAAAAGAACATTATTTTGTGTATTTGATGTAATGAAATGTGTTTATGTGGTTTAAGGTTCAAAAAACACATTATTTTCCACATACTGTACATTATTGTTTCTCCTCTATGCCCTGCTTTTCTGAAACGCGTCGATTTTTACAAAGCTCATCGTTCTGAAAAGCGAGGTGTGCTCTGATTGGCCAGCTATCCAGTGCATTGTGATTGGCCGAATACCTCAAGCATGTGACGGAAATGTTACGCCCCTTACTGTGATGCCATGTCCCGGTGCGACGAGACAAAACCAATAAAACCCATTACAAACGAGGCATTTGTAGCATTCAGTGGGGACATAATTACTGATTATAATGACTTATACTGTCTTTTTACATGTTGCGTTGCATCGCGCCGCGTAAACATAAAACTCTGTCTGCATTTGTGATCGGAGAAATGACAAACAACAAGTGCTACTCTACACTGCTCAAAAAACTCGCATTTGAATCATCAGTGGCAAATTCTTTAAATATAAAAACGTACTTACAGTCTGTGAGTCAGAACAGCCGGCATTGTAGTCTACTCTTCCAGGATCAGGAAACAGTCCTCCATAAAATGTGCTGCACACATCTGAATATTTGGGTTGACCTGTTCTGGAACAGTGTTGTAAATACAA
>NW_015551077.1:298791-311715 GCF_001515605.1 Sinocyclocheilus anshuiensis | reverse complement strand
TTTAGTCTTTGCAACTTTAGGGATCTTATCTATTCACGAACAGCTTGTAACACTCCAAAGACAAAGGAAAACTTAAAATCGCATCATATGACCCCTTTAAGGCACACAGAACGTCTAAGTGTGTCCATGTTGAATAAAATACTCACCTTAAATCTAAATCATCTGTAAATCCAGCACTCGCTAGCGGAATTCACCTGCCGATATAGCGCATATATGCTTATTATAGTTGAAGACACGTCATGAGTAACAAGGTGACAACTTTGTTATTCTGTTCTCGGTCAAGCACGAGGATGAAGGGTTTTCCAAAAGACAAAGGAAAACTTAAAATCGCATCATATGACCCCTTTAAGGCACACAGAACGTCTAAGTGTGTCCATGTTGAATAAAATACTCACCTTAAATCTAAATCATCTGTAAATCCAGCACTCGCTAGCGGAATCCCCCTGCCGATATAGCGCATATATGCTTATTATAGTTGAAGACACGTCATGAGTAACAAGGTGAAGGGTATTCAAGGTATTCTGGTGAACAAGGTATTCTGTTCTCGGTCAAGCACGAGGATGAAGGGTTTTCCACTAGTGCTTTCAGCACTACCCGTTTAATTGATACCTGAATTAGGCCAAAGTGGGCCTATACCAAGGTTTACATCAAACTTCATAAAGTGCATAGAATATCATGAAATTATTATGGTAAAATAGTATTATTATGATAAAGGCCCCAAAACATGGGTTTGCTATGGTATTGCATCCAAATAACACAGTATCACCATGTTAAACGTCCAACAACATCAAAATAACATTATACATGCCCAAAAAACTTGGTATTACCATTGTAAATAGCCTACAACATGGTCTTACCATGGTATCACATCCAAATTACATGGTGAATGCCAAACAGAATGGTTTTTACCATGGTAATGCATTAAAATAAGATGGCATTACTATTGTACATGCCCAAAACATGGTATTACCATGGTAAATTCCCATAAACATGGTCTTACCATGGTGTTGCATCAAACTAATGCCCTAGAACATGGTCTTACCATGGTATCACATCTAAATAACATTGTACTACCATTGTAAATGCATGACAGTAAGGGTTTACCACGCAACTGCATATAAAATAACATGGTATCTCTACAGTATATGCCCAAATTCAATAGTATTGCCATGGTTAACGCCTCAAAACATGGTCTTTCCATGGCATCGCATCCATAGCATGGTATTATTATGGTAAATGCCAAACAACATAGTTTTACCATGGTAAAGCAGCCAAATAACATAGTATTACCGCAGTACATATGGAAACAAGACATTTCTACAATAAATGCTAAATAACATAGTTTTACAACGGTACTGGGTCCAAATAACATTGTATTATCACAATACATGAGTAAAAACATGGTTTTACCATCGTGCTGCATCCAAATAACATAATATTACTACATTATATACCCAAAAACCATGGTATTACCATGGTAAATGCCTAAAAACATGATCTTTCCATGGTATCACATCCAGAAACATTGTATTACCATCGTAAATGTCAAACAACATAGTTTTATCATGGTACTGCATCCAAATTACATAGTTTTACCACAGAACACTAGGACAAAACAAGATATTTCCATGGTAAATATCAAACAACAAGGTTTTACAATGATACTGTGTCCAAATAACATTGTATTATCAAAGTATGTGAGCAAAAAACACAGTTTTAAAATAGTGCTGCATCCTAATAGCATGATATTACTCCAGTATATGCCCAAAAAAAACGTTATTACCAGAGTAAATGCCTCAAAACATGGTCTTTCCATGTTACAACATCCAAAAAACATGGCATTACCACAGTACTGCATCCAAATAATATAGTTTTACCACAGTACATGTGGAAAAACATGGTTTTACCATGGGAAGGGAAGGATGGCTTAGCAATAGAGACTTACATTAAGGTGCTCTGAGGTAGTAAACATAAGCTCTTCATTAGACGGGTCCAGCCTGTCGAAGAGTATTGTGTCGGCTCCTTTTGAGTAAAGCTTTAACTGCCCCTTTGGGTTCCTCACTGCGGAAGAGACAGGAAATGAGAGTGCTACTTATAAATGTCTTAGTATA
The DNA here is from genome assembly GCF_001515605.1 of Sinocyclocheilus anshuiensis. NCBI lineage: Eukaryota > Metazoa > Chordata > Actinopteri > Cypriniformes > Cyprinidae > Sinocyclocheilus > Sinocyclocheilus anshuiensis. The sequence continues at coordinate 309,604 of NW_015551077.1, read as the reverse complement.
CAATAAAACAGTTTCACCAGACCAGACAGCTATTGATTCCTCTATGTGAAAGGATGAATTATGCACACAGACCCATAAAAAGAGATACATCAGGGATGATTCATAGCTTTTGTGAAATATTAAAGGTGAAATATTAAAATACTAGACTGTGAATGTGTTTAAAATGAAAAGACATGCTTAAAATATCTCATAATACAACTAATAACAGATGAAAAATACAATCAGAACCTACCAATAACGCTCATTCTCTTCCGTACATTGTTGAAGTCTAAGATGGCCAGCAGCTGATAGGTGACCGCTTGACCCATCTCATATAAAGTGATGGTTTCTGGCGTTCTGGACCGAAATACGAAGCCGAAGTTACGCGCAGCAGTAACCAGGGCTCCTTCATCTGGAGATTGTGCCTGATACACCAGCTCCCCTTGAACAATCCAGTTCAGAAGCATTTCAGACAATTCTTCTTCTGCATATAAATCAAAAGCGCTACTGGGATATAAAGATATTTAAGGTGTTTACAGTCCAGTTTACCCTCATTTCGTTCTTCTGGCATGACGGTGTGGCAGAGCGCTAACAGACGGAAGAATTCCTGCACCAGAGGCTCTTCCAGCTTGATGGCCTCGACCAAGCTGCTGTCATGGAAACGGAATTTCCGGTCCATCAGTGGGTTGAAGGAGAAATCTACACATGGTGTTTTCTGCAAGAGTCAGAGACAAGCGTGACTGCTAAATACTGCACCAGACTGAAATTATTTTCAGTCTGGTAAGACCAGTTACCATGGTAAGACCATGTTGTAGGCTATTTACAATAGTAATACCAAGTTTTTTGGGCATGTATAACGTTATTTTGATGTTGTTGGACGTTTAACATGGTGATACTGTGTTATTTGGATGCAATACCATAGCAAAATTATTTTTTACATTCTAATATATAACAACACATTTTTTTTTAGAATAATATTTTTATGCTTTTTCAATTGTAATAATAATTATTTATTATTATTAATTTACATAATTTACAATTGGTTTCATTACCTCTGTAATATCCACTTTATGCCCAAACTCGTCATAAACATCACCTAGACAAACAAAAGCACAGCCATCAATAAATATACCCACTTGTCTATAAGTGTGGATGTATAACAGGAAGTGTTCAAGCGTACCGTAGGTCTTCCCATTGATGGAGCACTTATTAAACACCATGATGTTCTGGGTGAGAGTGCCTGTTTTGTCTGAGAAGATGAACTCCACCTGGCCCAGCTCCTCGTTGAGGGTGGTGGTCCGCGCCTCAGCAGGAGTGTCCTTACGGCTGTAGTACATTCGTCTGTCCCAGTTTATAAAGTAACTATGGCCCAGCCGCAAAACTTCTACGCTGTAATATAAGTTTAATGTTATTAACAAAGACTTATATTAGGTGTTTTATGAAAACCCTGAACTGCAAAGTGGGAAAAAAAGTTTATTTTTTTCTTTTTCACTCATATGTATAATACAAAGGAGTTGTGTAAATTTGTTGTCAATCCCCTCTATACATGTTCTCTATCATTTTTTCTCCATATATTCTCCAGTCAACACATGAGAAAAATAGTTTGCAAGCTAAAAATTAGAAAATTTTACCTTGCAGTTCAGGGCTCATAACCCATGGAAGCATTTTAGAAAAACATAAGAAGCCACATAAGAAAAAAATCATGCTTTGGTAAATTATAATATTGAGAATAAAGAGTGACAAAAAAGTTGAAATAATGAGATACTAAGACACAATTATGAGATAAAGATCAAAATGATCACATATCAAGTGAACTAAATTATTACATAGAAATTCAAAAATATGAGATAGTCATAACTATGACATAAAAGTCAAATATGAATGTTAAAATTATGACAAAAGTTGACAATATGAGATAAAAAGTCATAATTATGACAGTCAATTATGAAAGTTGAAATTATGACAAAAATTTTAATTATGAGATACATATATTATTGCATTAAAGATATATAATTGCATTAATTATTGCATTAAAGATGTCAACATGAAATGTTATCTAATAATTTAGACTCTTATTTCATAATTATGCTTTGGTAAGTCATAATTATTACATAAAAAATTGAAACAATTATTATGGCTTTTAATGTCATAATTATGACTTTTTATCTAATCATTTAAATTTTCATAATAGACTTTTATGTCATAACCTCGTAATTTTGATACACCAAGTCATAATTATCAGATAAGAAGTTGAAATGACGAGAGGTTAAGTCATAATTATAAGATAAATAGCAGAACTTATGACATAAAAAGCCATAATTGTGACATCAAAAAGTCATACAACATTTTACCTCATGTTTTTGACTTTTTAAGTTATTAACCACTATGATTTACCAAAGCTTTTTTTTCTTATGTGGTGGAAATGGGCTTCCATGCATAGCACATATACAATTTAAGGGAAATTTTTCGTCAACATTTTTCTAAGCAAATGATATTGGGTTGCCACTTGATGGTCAATGTAAAATCTGGGTCCTGAACCAAACTAGTTTGCCAACACGTTGTGTAATCTGACCTACCTAACATATAGTGAGATGGGTACGACAGTGTTAAGGATGATAACGTAGGACCAAAAGGTCAGGAAGCCAGAGAAGACTGCATTAATGGTGAGTTCCTTCCACTGAAGATACTCCCAAAAGTTGCTGCCTACTTTCTGCTCCCAAATAGTGTTTCCAATAGCCAATATAATCCCCATACAGATGAGAAATCCAAAGATCTGGAAAAAAAACAAGAAACATTTCATCATATTTTGTCTTCTTAACACATGCAAAACCCTTTACAATAACAAAATGAACTGCCCTTTTGAAAGGCTGACGGCATGAGTAAGTGAGATGCTACATGTCGATCAATCCCAGCATGCCGCTCACACACTCACCCACAGAACTAAGGTGTTCATCAGTTTATCGATGCTGGTCCGTTTGAACGTCGTCCTCCCACAGTTTTGCATCAGCTTGGTTTGAAGTCCTGACGGAGAAGCACAAAACCCAGAAGACTCACAGAACGTAGCTCATCTCAGGACAGATAATAGTGTGCTTTAGGAGCTGAGCATAGTTAATAACGTTAATTACAGATGAGGCATTCAGCATGTCTCTGAGGAACATCTACTCAAGACAGCTAACCAATCATCCGTGAAAATGCCATTCTGCTAGGACAATTAACGGAGGAAAATTGAAGAGATGTACCTGCGAAGATAACCAAGCCGAAACACCACTCAGTGTTACGGAGAACGCAGCCCCTCAGGAGCATTTTCTCGTTATCCAGTGGGTACTTGTTATCTTTCCAGTACAGAGTCCCTGTGAACTTGTCTAGTTTGTTGTTGGGCGGCTCGCAGATGACTTCCTCTGGGAGACACGTTCAAAGACAACACGTAACTTGAAGATGACGCTGACATTCATTCAGAAGCAAATAGTGTTCAGTTATTTTTGGTTCATCAATAGCTTCGGCTTTTCATTGTTACATGCATTTAGCCTGACATTTTCGCCTATTGGTACGCCATCCTAAAAGACTGATGATGCGTATAAACTAGGGCTGGGAAAAAAATAGTGATTTCTCGATTTTAACCGATTCTCATTTTTATGAAACAATATCGATTTATAAATCCCAAGAATCGATTAGTCTAGTCTGCCAGATAATGAACGGAAAATTGTAGCGTGCCTCTCATCCAATAAATTGCAATAAGCTTTGTGATTTGTTACTTTTGATATGAAACAAAGTCTCAGATTTCAAATTCTGTCCATTTTATTACAATATTCAAATATTAAATGCCGTTTTGGCGCTGTTTAATGTGGAGTGACAGATCGCTGTAGCGCCTCGGTTAGAAGCAGCAGCATGAACTGATCGTCTCCTCCGCTTTAATAGCAGTTACAGCATGAAATAAACATGAATGAACATCTGAAGGTGTGTTAAAAGAAAGAGTACAATTTACCGAAATCTGTATCCTGTCTCATGTAATCGCTCAATCAGTGTTTCAAACACGGAAAGACGACAATAGCTTGTAAACAAAAACAATATATCACGTAAAGGCACATTTACAACAGAAAAAACATATTCGGTGACCATAAACTCATTAGTCAGCTAGAAAAATGAACTCTAGAAAGGAGCATTTTGCTAAATATGTGCACCATATGTCATATTTATTATAATTTTTTAGTGTTCTTCAATATTTATGTTTGAATAAATTTGTCAAGATTCGTCAAAGTGACAACCACCATTTAAATGTTTATATTTCAAAACATGAATTGGAGTAGAAATATAATTATGTAATTTAAAGTTAAAGTTAGTATTATAACTTTAATATTACAAAAACTTTGAGTATATTTTAAGTGTTTGTATACAAATCAGCAAATTTCAACCTTCCATTTTATTGACTCTCAGTTATATTTTACAGCGTTAGTTGAGAGATTTTTTTTTCCTTGAGAAAATTTGCCTTGTCCTGTACCTGATATATATCCAAAATAATCAATATTGAATTGAATCGAATCGAATCAGAATCGAATCAAATTAAAAGCTTGTGAAGGATAATTGATTCGAATAGTGAAATTTGTCTCAAAACCCAGCCGTATAAACGCAAACCAGCTAGCGGATAACAACTTGCTGCAGATTATCCATGTGGGAAAGGTCATCATTTCAACAAAAAGAACCACTTAGTGTAGCAACTACTCTATGTTTTAAATACATTATAAAAATACATTATATAAATATGTCAAAGCATTAAAAGCCCAACAGCATTATATGAAATAAAATAATTTTAAGTTTAAATACTAAAATTACTGAAACTAAAACTGAAATAAAAATAAGTTAAAGCTAAACAGAAAAATATTTACAACAAAAAATACTAATAAAAATGACAAAGCTACATAGCAAATTTTACCCCATTTCTAATAGATAGATAAATAAATAAAATAAATAAAAGCCAAAATATAATATAAAAAGCTTATTTAAAACATTATTAAATACTATAACATTATATAAATAATATTAAAATAACATTAGTTCCACTAGTTAATTTAGTTGAAAAAAGTCCACCAAAAGTCTCTATATATTCTGCTATTTTTTAAATTTTTTAATTCGGACAGGATTTTTGCTGTCCGTTTTATTGTTCCCCATGCTAAAAGTCCACTCACTAAATAACACATGACTAATAAGCCAGATAATTTGATCATTCATGTTTGTAGCACAAGCAATGTAGGATAAGTGTGTTTAAACCCTAAACAGAAGCACTAGCATTAGTGCTTCTACTTAGCAACTGACAAAAACATTATTTTTCCAATTTGAAGCATGCAGTGGCTATACTCTACATTTTAATGGAAGCCAAGTGAAAACACTACAGATCTCATTACAAATGGTCCATGACAGCTTCTAAAAAAATATGCTCAAGCATACCAGAGGCCCCATGAGACAAAGCCACAGAGATCAATCTGATCAATGTGACAGATGCAGTAATTGTTTATGTTCACTCATGTTGACTCAAGTTCATTTCTGTTGATGGTGCCCTAATCGTGTGTTTGAATAAAAGCTTTACCATTGAAGTCTGCAAGCTTCGCAACATCGTCCCCGAGGTCTGAGGTTACAGTCAAGGCTTGGCGCACCTTCAGGTTGGTCTCTCTGTTGGAAAGAGTCGATAGCATGAAAGAAGCTCATGTTCACGTCAAGCTCTCGCTGCTATACAGTCACAAAATCGAATCTGAGATGTGTGTGCTGGATGTTGAACATGCAAGGCGATATTAGCGCCGCTACACATTTCACAGTAAACTTCTCACCCATCAAGCTCTGCAGTCTCGATATAGCACAGTCCATAGGGCTCACTGCTAGAGAGGAGGAGAAGGTCAGCCTGTAGACAGCAGAGAGAGGAGATGCTCAAAATCGTGTGTGCTAGATGAATCTACTCCAGATAATTCTTCACCATACAGTGCTTTCGCCTGCTAAAGTCACAGATAATGCTAGTCATACTGGGATCATCCAAATCCATGCAATGGAATAGTTTTGTCTATGCTTTTTGCATCAGTTTGATGGTATGGTTGTTACATTTAGGGACTAAAGTTGCGCTTAGAGCCAAATCAACCATATGGTAAGAAGTTTGGTGAATTTGGTGAAATTTCTTGCAGTGACTGGGGGAAGTCTGAACATTCCTGATAGCAATTTTGAGATCTACCTGTCCAAGACCAAACATTTTTTCAATTACATTTCTGCTAATAACTGTTGAACTTTCAACCAGGGGACCGGAGCCCACTAGGGGGTGTCAGAATTACTTAAAATGTCAAAAAAAAAAAAAAAAAAAAAAAAATCTTTTGGAATTCTACAATTTTATTAACACAGGTTCTGTCTGATAATTGTTTTTTACCTTCTTAGATTTTAGGGGGGAAAATTTTATATATATATATATATATATAAGTATACTTTATCAGTTATAGGCCATAACATGAAAATAATTACTGACTTACTGTATCAACCAGAATTTTATTTTAAACTGGTACATTCCTAATTTGTTTTTCAAAGTAAGTACATACATTAATAAATTAATAAAAAATTAATAAACAAATAAATAAATAAGTTAATTAATTAATTAAAATAAAATAATAAAAATGATTTTAGACCAGCTTTTATCATTAGAATTATTTCATTCCAAAATAAATAAATAAAAAATGAAACAGAAACTAATGAGTTTGACCTTAAAGACATCCATCAAGAAATTAATCTAGATCTTGACAATGTTTTCACCTATTGAAATGAATCAGTATCAGAGCAGTTTTTGACAAATATATTGTAAATTAGGGTTAAATCTGCTCATAACCTTTGGACTGATATGTGGTTAGTACAACGTGCATGATGTGACTACCATATCTGCTATATTTATTATAAATATAATAAGCTATATTAAAGTTGGCCTGTTTGGTTGTAGTAAATTAGGAAAAGATTCAAACTTACAGCAACAAACTGATTGTTCTCAAGTTTGATGATATCACCCACTCGCACATTCATCCATTTCTCATTCTGCAATCTGAAACAGATTAGGTTTGTCCCATCACAAATCATTTTTCATTTCCTAAACATCTCTTAAAGCATTTGTAGTTCAATAATTGTATCTCAACAGCAAGAGATAGAGCAGAAAATTCTGATACGTGGCATAAATGCACTTACTTTCCTTTGATGAGTACCTGAGACTGCCGGGTGTTGACTTGTTGATCACTTTTATGGCGGAACTGAAATCCAAAACAGATCAATCACAGCAAACATCAGTTCAGCTTAATTCCAGCAGCCCACAGACAGCGGCCTGTCTTTGTAAATTCAGTATTCAGAGACATAAAGATCAACAGGACAAGAATAGATCCTCACATAGTCATCAGTAGCATCTTTGACAGCTGTGATAGCCAACACCAACACCAAAGGCACAATGGTGGTGAACCACGAAAGAGAGGAGATTTCTGGGATTAACTAGAACACACAACAGAGTATTAGTGTTGTGCAACAATAAAGCGCTAGTTCACACCCCCCCCAAAAAATGGACATAGACATCGAATGTCATGTCATTCCAAAGCTATATGACTTTCTTGCTTCTGTGGAACACAACAGAAGGATGGTTTTGTCCATATAATAAAAGTCAATGGAGTTCAAACCAACTGACTTTTATTTTATGGCCAAAACAATTCCACAGAAGAAAGAAGGTCATACAGGTTTGGATTGACATTTTCACTTTCAGACTTCATAGATCCTGACTTTTAATTAAGAACCAAATCCATGAAATTCAGGATCAAATTTATAAATGAGGCTCCAGATTCATCTTCAATACACTGATCTTGTAATTTCACAAGTGACCTTAAAAGGCTGGCAAACCTGCAGTATCAGCAGTACTAGGAAGTAGGCATTCGCAAAACGTTGAAACTGCTCGAACAAGTTAATGGGCAGGAAGGTGAAAACGTTGTATTTTGCTGTCTTGATGCGATTGTCCTGGGGAGAAATTACACAGATAAAAAATAATAATAATTCTGACTTATTATTATGGAAAAAATATAATACGTTTTTAGAACAACGGAAGTTGACCACAGTGCTTTATACAGTACTAGTCAAAAACGTTTGAGTATTATTATTATTTTTTTCTTATTCTCACCAAGTCTGTATTGTTTTGTTTGATTTAAAAAAATACAATAAAAACAGGAATAATGTGAAATATTATTACAAATTAAAATAAGTGTTTTCTATTTTAGTATATTTAAAATGTAATTTATTCCTGTGAATTGAATTTTCAGCATCACTACTCCAGTCTTCAGTGTCACATGATCCTTCAGAATTCATAATAATATGATGATTTACTGCTCAAGAAACATTTATTATTATTATCAATATTGAAAACCTTTTTTTAAGACATTGATACATTTTTTGTGATGTATAGGAAGTTCAAAAGAACAGCATTTAATTGAAATAGAAATGTTTTGTTACATTATAAAAGTCTTTACTGTCACTTTTGACCAATTTTGTTAATTTCTTCAAATGAACACACATCATAAATTCAAATGTCCCTGTTCACAAAACTGCATATTAATGCAAATCCATTCAGATATGAACCGATCCACATACAATGGTACGATCCATACATAAATACATTCTGGTTATATTTCACAAACAAGCCCAATGAGTTAGTTCTCAAAATTACATTTAAAAATGGGCTGTCACATTATGAAATCATTAAGATTTGTTCTAATAGTAAAACATGAGCAGTCACGTCCATAACACACTTGACAATAAAAGACATTTACAGACTTACAGCATAACTGAACCTCTCATTGTAGTCGCGATCGTTGGCTCGAACATGTCGTTCCTCCTCTAGAGTTGAAGAGAAGTTTAGTTTAGTAAACTATTAGTAAGATCTGAGCTTCCAACAAGTACATTTCCATAAAAAAACACAACAGTAGTGAACTTTCTTAACCAACATGCACTAACACCCAAAACCAAAATCCTTATGTGGATCTCATTTCCAGTATCTGTTTGTCTACTAAACTGATCCTCCTCATAATCTCCTCTTACTCAATTTCTAAGGAACCATAAATGGGCTCAATATTTTCCAAAGCGATGTCTATGAGATCATCAGTGAATATCACTCAGCAAATGAGGGAAGTAAAAATAGAAAGAGTGTAAGTGAGAAGCTATCATTGATTGATCAAACAACTTCTGGAAGAAGTTTCCATAGATGTAATCCAGCTCTTCCAGTATACATCCCCCGTTTATCATCTCGCTCTCCCAATCCCACAAGTCCTTGCAGCTCTACCTTGTCCGGGTGACTTTGAGCGTGGGTTCCAACCTCCTCTCCATGGTACTAACATCCATAGCCATCGCAGCGCCATTGCCTGTTTGCAATGTCATTCTTCGAGCGGCAAACACAAACGTTCAGGCATTAGATTCAACTCTTAACTTCACAGAGTCATTAACAAGAGAGCCAGTCAATAGTGCGCAGTCTGAGGTTTCTGCTTTCTGTTGGGCAGCTAGTTTCGTGGTATGTAGCAGACGTTGCCTACACTTGTCTGTGAGTGTGAGAGATTGAGACATGTTTTCCTCAGTCCCGCCTGTGGAATTTCATCACCTGCAGGGCTTGTGCTTATTAGCATAAAGCTAATCCTAATCATTTACTAGCTCTTCACTGAGAAGTCAGTGAAGCGTCTAGCATTATAAACACAGGTCTTGTTTTTGGAAAAGCCTAGAGGAATTTTTTATTGCTCTGAAGTTGCTCTTTCATTTTTTTGGTAATTAAAAAGGTTTTACACATAAAGGAATAAACAGCACTGTTGTGAAAAATCATTAAAATGAGATAAAGACCCTGACATATCAGTCTTTAAGAAAAATCTGTCATGTTCTGGATCCAACATTATGAACTACATAAATATAATATTTTATTCTTTATTTTAATTTCAGTTTAGTATATTTGTGTTAATAATAGTAATATATTACATGATTATGCACAAAATTTACACCACTGTTTTGGGGTCAGTAAGTTTTTTTTATTTTTATAAAAAAAATAGGAATTAATATTCAGCAAGGATGCATTAAATTGATCAAAAGTAACAGTAAAGCTATACTATACTATACTATACTATACTATACTATACTGTACTATACTATACTATATAATCCAGAGTCTGGATTTAAAGGAATAGTTGATCAGAAATGAAAATGATGTATTTACCCTCAAACTACTTAAAATGGCTTTTTCAATCAACCAAATGAAGAAAATGACATTCAAAATGTTTAAAATAAGAACAAAAAATAATACAATAAAGATATACTTTATAAAATACATATTCTCTATAAAAGATAGATATACTCTATAAAATACACTGCCATTCTTTTTTTTTTTTCAGCAGAGATGCATTAAATTGTCAGTATTTTATTTATTTATTACAAAAGAATTATCTTTCAAATTAATTTGCTGCTTTTCAACTTTTCAAATAATCCTGAAAAAATGAATCATGGTTTCCACAAAAATATTAAGCAGCACAACTGTTTTCAATATTGATTTCTGAAGGATCATGTGACACTGAAAACTGGAGTAATAGCTCCTAAAAATTCAGCTTTGCCATCACGTAAATAAATTACATTTTAAAATATATTCAAATAATTTTAAATTATAGTAATATTTCACATTACTGTTTTACTGTATTTTGATCAAATAACTGCAGCCTTGCTGAGCATATGAGACTTCTTTCAAAAACATTAAAACATCTTACTGACCCCAAAACTTTGAACAGTAGGCCTACTTTTAGTATTGAAAATATTAATAATATATTTTTTA
>NW_015551077.1:294309-298723 GCF_001515605.1 Sinocyclocheilus anshuiensis | reverse complement strand
TCGATTCAGCGTGGTATGCAAGACTCTCGCTCTCTCTCTTTGCATGTGTGAGAAACACAGCGCTATCAGTAAAGCGACGGCGAGTCGTGCGCCTTCACACTAGTTTATGGTACGTCAAATACAGGTGCGCTGCGTGCTACATACTGAGCATCCATTGAGTACATGACATGATCCATTGAGCGCATCCAAATAGTACAGATCGCTTGACGGAGAGCAAAACTCAAGCGCTCAGTCAGTGGGTTTATCGAGTGAAAATCTGTGTTGAATGCCTCTCACACACATACTGGCATGTAAAATCTAAGAATTGATTAGCCAATGGCTAATGTTAGACATTATTTAGTCGCCCAGAGTAAGATTTAGTCGTATTTGCGAGTGATTTACTCGCAATGTAGAGGGTTGCATTGCAACAACCATAAACAACTTTTCACTGTTGCAACTTCTTTCTGCACTTGACTTGTTTGAGACACATCTTACTCTGTACTTAGACCTTAATCAGGTTAGACACCTATTGAGTTTAACGCTGATGAAAATGAGGCTGTGAGGGATAGACTTATAGTCTTTACAAAAGGTCAAAGATCAAGTAATTTTCACAACTCACAACTTTCAAAACTGTTTTATGGAGTTACTAAAAGTTTTTCAGAAAGACATTTGCCAGCTGAACAATCGGTATGTTGTTAAAAAACAGTAAAATCCACTGAACGCGCTGTTCTCCAGTCCCTCACAGCCTCGTTTTCATGTCAAAAATTAAACATGGCGCTATCCTGAGGTCCCCTGCTCCATGTTTCATCATCTCTCTCAAATGTAAAGAAGTTAACAGAAGTCCAGCCCACTGCATGCCATTCAAATATATCAGCCGTGGTATATCGAAACCTCTACAAGTTGACACATTTCTACCGTTAACATCACACCACACCAGTCCTACTATGTATAGCACACACTAGCTCAGAAAATTTGAGGTATGGGGCAGATGAGGAAAGTTTGATTACATAAGAAATCTTTAGATTGTGGTATCTTGCCAAACTGGAGCACAGTTTAATACATTTTTCTGAAACTCTAGAGGAGAAACATCTGAGATTACTGGGTTCTTTTTGAGAAACATCAAGAGACTAAAGCCATAGTCTCCATTTGCTCTCCATTTAATTTTATTGCTGTCTAGGAAGCACTTCTATGACAAAGGTACAAAACAGGGCCTTGTTTTTTAATAAATTATATTTGAAAGCAGGTGTTAGCCATCAGAAAAACTCCGGAGGTCAAACTAAATTTCTTATTATATGAGGTTTGTAATATTTTCATCCCTGTTACTGTTTACATTTAAATACATTTAAAACCCTGATTTGTGGGATATTGTAATTTTCTAGCAATAAACATGAAACAAATTTAAACAAAAAAAATAAGAAAAATAAATGTATTCAAAAGAAGGCACCAGAATATGTAACAGTAAAAAAAAGGCTAAATTAAACTGTCACAGGGTGGTTCTCTTTAAACTTATTTCTATAGTTAAGAAGTATTTGTTGCTTATTTTTTCCTTACAATAACGTGAACACTTGCAGCACAGCATATTGCATCCTCAACCTCAATCATATTTTAGTAGTATCTTTTATGTGTGACTCAATAGCTGAACTCTCTGAACTCAGATGGTGGGCAACCTGGGCAATGTTCTTTGTGCTACTGTAACATCATGGTGACGTGAAACATTAATCATTACAACATAATCCATCTGAATTGATCGAAATTTGGGGATCTGGGCTTGGGTCCAGTTTATATTTTGCTGAGGGTCACATTATATCATGGCCCGAACAAGCTTGCTGAAGTTGTGTTGCACCACAGTCACATCATTCACTCCAGACTTTCCTCAAGTATTGCTAAATGTCACATTCACAGCCAGACGTGCTGAACAGGAACTGTAATTACATAAGACTCACCAAATGTCTCTAGTCTCTAGATGACACCCCACACTTTTTGAGCTTCTGACATCAATAATGATCAAACTGACAATTGCCCGGTGGACAATAAGATGGTAAAAAATCCTATTAAGGACCCGAGCCACATCTACAGAACTAAATACTAAGAATCGGGCCATTAAGCAATCACCTAGCAACCACCCATAACACCCTAGAAACAGCATAGCAACACACTATAAACCACTCAAAACACCTAAAAAACAACTAGCAACCAGGGGCCGGTTGCATAAACTGCTTAGACTAATCTTAAAGGTCCCATGGCATGAAAATTTCACTTTATGAGGTTTTTTAACATTAATCTGAGTTCCCCTAGCCTGCCTATGGTCCCCCAGTGGCTAGAAATGGTGATAGGTGTAAACCGAGCTCTGGGTATCCTGCTTTGCCTTTGAGAAAATGAAAGCTCAGATGGCCCAATCTGGAATCTTCCCTTTATGTCGTCATATGGGGAAAGGTTACCTCCCCTTTCTCTGCTTTGCCCGCCCAGAGAATTTGGCCCGCCCATGAGAAAATGAGCTACTACCGTGCGAGGCGAGCGCAATATTTTTTTTTCCTCGAGAGACATCATGGCTTGCAAACGAGCGAAGCATGGCAGTTGCCCCGCCTCTCTCCTCCTCATTAGCATTTAAAGCTACAGACACAGAAATGGCACGTCCTAAGGAAAGCTCATTGTGGGACTGGCTCATAGTGGCTGAAATTCTGCACCAAGGCTGAATTTCGGGAAAGAGACTTCAGATACAGTACTAGGGACCACTTAGGCCTATATAAAAGCATCCAAAAAGCAGCATGTCATGGGACCTTTAAAAAGTTCATCTAATTTTTTTTCTTCTAGACTGGTCATAACTTTTTTAATTCCATTACAAAAAGATAGATTGGTCTAATTTGAATATGAAAAGTAAGACTGATTACCACTTGTCTATTGCTAGTTGGTGAAACTAGTTATTAAAACTATAAAATATGTGTCTATGTTTATCACCGAAAACAGCGCGCGAGTGCAGAAGCGAGTTCTATTTCGTCTTCTTGCAGTTGAATCTTTTGAAATCACAATAAATGTGCATAAAGAAATCGAGAAGCAGAATCAAAATGTAATTTTATAACAAGTAATTTGATTCCTGACCTTAAGCATCTGATCTGATTTCCGAAATTGGAATAGCTTTTTGATGCCCAACCCTCCGACTAAATTATTTCATTCTTGCATGCAAAAAGACCTGTATGGTGACTATGGGGCTATGTAAAATATTTTTTGCAACTTACTAGGTTTAACATTTGTCATTTTTTCCCCGATAATGTCGATAATCGTCTGTTACCTGACTGTTGACATCGACATTGTCGATATACGATAATATCATCATATCGCCCAGCCCTACTATAAACCACTCATGAATGGCTGTTGAGATTAAATAGTCCAATAGAAGTCCAACAAACTGCGCCAATCCATCATAAAAAAGTGCTCCACATGGATCCGGTTTTTGAATTCTTTACATTTTTGAATTCTTTACATTTTCCAGTCATTTTTCCTTAAATTAAATATCTTAACAGAAAAATTAATTTCTTAGTTTTTGCATGCTCTAATGAGTGATATTGTTTCAAATCATGACACAGGTTTGTGTTGCCTGTCTTTTATGATGTGTATCTTCAGCACAGTTTGCAGTGCAGGCTGCAATATTAACATTACATTTTTTGTCTCTTAGAAATGCAGATTTGACAGTAGCTTGAGTTAGGATGCAGATGTCAATTTATGTTCATTATCAAAACAGTAACAACTGTAAAAATGGAAACAACCTCATTTTAATATGGTGAAATTTAATTATTCTGACTGTTTGAGGGTCACGCTGGTTTTTGGGTTTTGTTTCTTGTTTAGGTTTTCTTGTCTTTTATTTTGTATTTTCTTGTCTTGGTTCCTGCCTTGTCATGTACTTCCCTGACCCTGTCATGTGACCATGCTCACGCCATGCCTGCCAAGCCAGAGCCTGCTCACTTCATGCCTACCAAGCCATTGCCTGTTCACGTCATGCCTACCAAGCCAGAGCCTGCTCACGTCATGCCTACCAAGCCAGTGCCTGTTCACATCATGCCAATATTCTGATTGTTTGCATCTTGTTTTTAAGCCCATAAATAATAATGTACTCGTTCTAATAAATTTATATTGTAATGTACTCATTCTAATATATTTAAAAAAAATCATATTTACTTTGCTGGTAGGTTATCATTGCACAAATGAACACACTCTGTACGTTTAAAAAATAAAAATAAAAATTAGAAGAGTTCTAAACTAATGCGCTGTCTTCTGTATCTAACGCACACACACACACGCGCGCTCAGTCACTCACACAGATCACGCTGCGGCCGCACTCAGACATTCAGGAACAAACTTTTTAGCGCTGTCCCGCAGTTTTATCAACTAAATAGCTTAATCGCTCAAGAGCTACATTATCTTTCTCAACAAGGAGCTGGTA
>NW_015551077.1:286824-294299 GCF_001515605.1 Sinocyclocheilus anshuiensis | reverse complement strand
ATACGCACACATTTTGTAACATGTTTCATGCTGGTTTTTGGGTTTTGTTTCTTTTTTAGGTTTTCTTGTCTTTTATTTTGTATTTTCTTGTCTTGGTTCCTGCCTTGTTATGTGTTTCCCTGACCCTGTTATGTGATCCTGCCATATGGTCCTTTTGTTCATGTGTCTTGTTTTCATTGGTTCCTTTGTATGTGTCACCTTCTCATTGGTTGGACTGTATCATGTGACCCCTTTGTTTGAATAAAACCCACATGGGTAAGTTGTACGGGGCCAACATGGAACCTGTGGACAAACCCACTTACAACCCATATTTCAGCCCATGTAGTAACCTTGTAGTACCCACATAAAAAATAAAGCTGGGGCCAAGATGAGACTTGTGCATATTGCCCAGTTGGGGCCCACCTGTTGGCAAGTACAATCCCACATGAAATCCATGTGGGCAATTGACATTGGGCCATTATGGAACCCGCGGACAATCCCATTTTGGGCCCACTTTTTCAGCCCATGTCAAACCCACATGGGCCCCACACACAAATGTTGGCTGGGTAGGATGACTGCCGTAGATGACTCTCTATTAATTGTTGTTCAGTCCTCCTGTCAAAATGCTCTCGCTCACTGGTAAAACAACTAAAGTTGGATAGTTTTAGAAAGAAATGGTAATTTGTGAACAATGACGAGGCATGATTGATTGATGCTTTATGACTTTGCTGATGATTTATTGCATTTTTCATCTGTGCTGTGTTGCCTCAGTTTGGTCAGTTATTTCCACTGGCAAGGAAGGGACTTCAAGAATGAAACAAACTGAGATGCTCAGAAACTAGTGCACATACCCCTCTGTCTCAAATTGCTCACCACCGCTCTCTGATCGCAGGAATGTCACGCTAACAGAAACTGAAATGTTACAGGATTAGTATTCAGATCTTCTTGTTAGAACTCAATGACCAGCAATAAAGCACAACAACTTTATAGCAACCTTTTAATGAAGAAAATAGAAAAGCTCACCCGAGGGAAATTCAATGGAGCGTTCAGCACAGTGTCGACGCTATATGCCGTAGGAACGTGGCAATCATGTCTTAGCTTTGATTACTAAACAGAGAGACTAGAAAGAGCATCTCTCTTCAGAGTGGCTTCTGTACCTATAGGGATGCATATAAAAGTGTTTTTTTAAGTGTTGAAAAAGATTTATACATGTGCTCAAACCTCTTCATAGACGAGTTTCAACAGGTTGGCCTCGATATATAAGCCTTAAAACAACAAAACAGAACAAGGGTTTATAGCATGTAGATATTGATTTAAAAAAAAAGTCCATTTAACCATATTACTTGGCTGGAACAAAGGCTATACACATCCATTATAAAGTGAAAAAGCACAGAATTTAACTTTTCAAAGCCGTTTTACGTGGTTGAGTAACACATGGGAAAAATAGGAAATATTTTATCTACAGTAACACAAGAGTGACTATATTAGCCTACTTTAGACAGGGCTTGTTTGAAAATGTTATAAAGACAGCATTTGCTCAAACATTATAAAGGTCGGTCTGCACTCGCAGACTTGTTTTCATGTGCTCCTCTGTATCCTCTTGTGCTACCGGTTTATGTGTCATGATTCATTGGTTTAGTTTAGTCATGTGGTTTCTAGTTCTGTTTTGTCATTGGTTGGTTTATGTCATGTGACACTCGTTATTTGATGTATATATATATATATATATATATATATATATAGCCCTCATGTTTCATTGTCCATTGTCTAGCTTTGTTCCTGTACTACTGTTGGTGAGTTATGTCCATGCTCATGCTCAAGTTTGGCCAAGTTCATGTTTATTCCATGTCAATTCCATGTCAAGCCAAGCCTAGTATTTGTTTAGTTTGTATTTAGTTTATGTTTATTATAAATAAAACTGCACATGGGTTCTCATTATTACAGAGGGGGTTTTGTTTGTTTGTTTGTTTGTTTTAGTTTAAAATTAACCATTGGTCTTCCATAGTAGCATACATTTAGATCATGATAACCACAGTTAAAACCACACATATAGCGCCTTAATACCATGGTATAAAAATGTAACTATATGGTTTATAGGTATTTGTATGAAAAACAGAAGTCTAAATACTTTTAGTGCGCAAATGCTATAGTTTAATCACAAAAAATACTGTAATTATATTCCATTACTCCTTTAATACAAATACATGTCTACATTAATAACATAATAAAATTCGATATGAATATCCCACATTTCTACCACAATACCATGGTGCAGTAAGTGTTACTACAGTAAATCCAGGGTAAATTATGGTGATTTGTAGATTGAAAAGTCTTCTGACTGTATCGTTGTGCACAGTGTTTCTCCTGTTTGTCAGCGCCGTTTCATTTGGCTTTAAACTCGTTTAAATCACCAAGTCATTTGCAACATGCCACTCAAAACACCTTAAAAACAACTAGCAACCAGAACACCCTATAACTGCTTAGCAATGGGGAAAATCTTGTTTAGTTTTGTATTACTTAGAATCCTATTACAGGTTTTAACAGGAAAATCACAGAATCTTTACCACAACTTCTACATTTTTTTTTTTTTTTGATTGAGAAAGGTGACTCAGCAGACAAGGAGAGTAACTTCCTTTCTCAAAATGCTACTAATCAGTCAACCCTTTACCAGAGTAGCCTGGTAAATCATTGCTGCATTAGTTTCTATTGGTTTGTTGACTGCTATGTCTTTGTGAAACATGAGAATTTGTTTCCTTATTTAGCTCAGGTGCTACAACCGTCATCAACCATTAATAATTGAACAGCTTCCACACCCAGAGATGCACCAGATGAGTTTACACTCTGTTCACAAATTTGCCCCCAGCACACAAATGGCGCATAAGGCATAAAGTCATGTACAACTTCCCTAAACTCCAAAAACTACTACTAGATACTTCCGTGGTTCAGGTCAAAAACAGAACCATGTTCTTACCCTGTTCTTTGCTAAATAGGGGTTTGGGGTTAAGCTTTATGGTCCTGTGTAGAATTTCTTGATGTCACATTATAGGTTCTACAAATCAGCATATTATGTTCTGGGTTCATAAAGCACAAATACATTGATTCAAAAGTATAAAAAGCTGTTTCCTCACTGACACAGTTAGCCATGTCAATCTCGTAATTTGGTTTATTAGACCAACCGTGGATGACGCTAGCAATGCCTATGGGTTTGCCATATATACTGCTAAAATGCTCACTTTGGAAGTCTGTTATATTGGAAGCATTTTCCATGTATTTTCTATTGAAACTGGAAGTTGGGGGTGGGAAAAAAAATTATAATTAACACTTAAAGTTTTTTACGTGAACGCTTAAGCCCAGAGTATTTTTATTTTTTTTTATGTGAACGCTTAATCTCTGAGTATTCTTTTGTTTTAAAGAACACTTTAGCCCAGTTTTTCTTCGTTTTTTTAAACAAACACTTAAACCCAAAATTATTCTTCATTTTTTATGTAAACGCTTAAGCCCAGAGTATTCTTCAGTTTTTAAGAACACTTAAATCCAGAGTATTCTTCGGTTTTACGAGCACTTAAGCCCAAAGTATTATTTGTTTTTTACGCAAATGCTTAAACCCAGAGTATTCTTTAGTGTTTAAGAACACTTAAGTCCAGAGTATTCTTCGGTTTTACGAACACTTAAGCCCAAAGTATTATTTGTTTTTTACGCAAACGCTTAAACCCAGAGTATTCTTCAGTGTTTAAGAACACTTAAGTCCAGAGTATTCTTCGGTTTTACGAACACTTAAGCCCAAAGTATTATTTGTTTTTTACGCAAACGCTTAAACCCAGAGTATTCTTCAGTGTTTAAGAACACTTAAGTCCAGAGTATTCTTCGGTTTTACGAACACTTAAGCCCAAAGTATTATTTGTTTTTTACGCAAACGCTTAAACCCAGAGTATTCTTCAGTGTTTAAGAACACTTAAGTCCAGAGTATTCTTCGGTTTTACGAACACTTAAGCCCAGAATATTATTTCGTTTTTATGCAAACGCTTAAGCCCAGAGAATTCTTCAGTTTTTAATAACACTTATATGAACACTTAAGTACAGAGTATTCTTTGTTTTTTACATCAACATTTTATCCCAGAGTATTCTTTGGTTTTTAAAAACACTTAAGCTTAAAGTTGTCACTGTTATGATCTATTTTGGTTTAGTTTTCTGTGTTTCCGTTATCCCGCCTAATTAGTTTCCATGGTTTTTGATTAATTAGCTCCACACCTGTTTCTGTTCTCCCTAATTGCTTTCTACGTGTTTATAAGCCATGTCTGTTCCTGAGCTCCCTGTCTGCTATTATTTGTATTTGGACATTTTTGTAATGTTGTGTGTTTGTATTTCTCCAGTGGATTTGTAATTAAATGCCCTTTTCTCCTACTCCTTTGTGAGTGCTTGATTTAGACAGCAGCAACACGTTACAAAAGTATTCTTAGTTTTTAACGCAAACACTCGAGCCCAGAGTATTCTTCAGTTTTTATGAACACTTAAGCACGAAGTATTCTTTGGTTTTAACGTGAACACTTATGCCCAAAATTATTCTTTGTTTTTTTACAAAAACACTTAAGCCAAGAGTATTCTTCGGTTTTTACAAACACTTACGCCCCAAAGTATTTTTTTTATTTATTTTTTTACACAAACGCGTAAGCCCAGAGTATTCTTCAGTTTTTAAGAACACTTAAGTCCAAAGGTTAGGGTGGAAGAGAGTGCTGTTCATTCACTACCCCCACCTACAAGGAATGTGGAACGCACCAGGAACGTGGTTGGGAACTACTGGGCTAAAGTCACAAAACTTCTGTTTCTAATTAATTTGGAACAGCTCAAGATAGTTTCCCTCTTTTGAATTTGCACAAGGGCTCCTTGACAAACATTTCAGCAATTATGGAAATACCGTACAAGTGTGTTACAGTGAAAAAGCGTCCACAAAATGTTTAAAAGTCCTCGGTGACTAATACATGGAGGCGTGTGTATTCTTCCTATTTATGTAGTTGACCACTTAAACACTCACAAAAAAAATCAACAGTCGGGCAACATTCTTACAACACAGCCAACTTCTCACTTTCAACATTAGCGTATTACAACAGCTAAGCTCAACACAAAGCTCAATACAAAAGAAAAATACCTGCAGGTCTCACGCTCATGTTCCCTCAGTTATGAGCATGTAAGTGATCTCCATCCAGTCGGCCTGATCATGTTTTTAAAAAGATAAAATACTGAACTGCCTCTGCCGCCCAAGGGCAAGAAACGATCTGTGGTTTATACAAGGTCAAAGAGGCAAAACCTTACGTCAGTGGCGGATCCGTTACCTTTTCCTACCCATAATCACACACGCAATGTTGCACACAAACACGTAGTGCACTTCACGCCAGCATCCCTATAGACGCCAGCAAAGCATCCGCTTTATCTCTGTGGACCAGCTGATGAGAGAATAAAGGAGCAATGAGTGATGTCACAGGAAGAGGATACAAACTGTCCCTTCTTTTTAAAGCACTAATTAACTATTTCTGAGGATTGAAACCAGTTTGATTTGTTTATGTGCAAGTGAAACCGAGAGCAGCAGCAACAATCACACAAGGAGGGTGTCATCAAGGTTTCTAGGCAACAAGACCTGAGAAGAGCAGAAGACCTTGGCTCAAACACACGGAGTAGTTGAATGCTGGAGCTAACAACAAACATATTAAATGCAGAACTTCAGTACGGACTAAGAGAGCAAGTCTTTTGTTCAGCAGAATCTGATCTGTTGAACAGCAAAACACTGTAATTAATTATCTGGTTGTTTGTGGTGTCTACGGTTGATCATGTGACTGGGTGTCAATTTAGGTTACTGTTAAAGAGAAGTAACTGCCCAAGAGAAAGCATCGTATTTCACCCCAAATGAAAATAAAAAAAAGTATATATGGCAAATTTATAATACATAATGTATAATATATAAAAACATATAATTGTATTTTTTTATTTTATTGTATTTTATTTTATTTTTTGCATTTTGACTATATTTTCATGACAATTAGGGAAATTTCATTAGATCCTCATTACTGTAATAATGTATTTTTTAAAAATAAAATACAATAAAATAAAAAATGATTTAATCAGCATAAACTAAAAAACTGTACTTTTAAAGGCACAATATGTAAGATTTTTGTATAATAAAAGCTCCGCTGCTTTCGAGCCGTGTGTCGCGCTCGTTCAGCGGCCTCGTTTCGCTTCGACGGCTTTCAGCCTCACCCTGCTTCATTCTACTACGTTAATAAATCATTAGCTCATCCACGAACATGATTTCTGGATTGCTTCGGCTGTGGGGATGAAGACCACAACTCCTATGATTCCACACTCAGTCACAGCGTCATCAAACTACGCCTTTGTCTCTTTGTTTATTTTGAATACTCGCCCTCTAGCGGCGAAAATT
Source organism: Sinocyclocheilus anshuiensis (assembly GCF_001515605.1). Taxonomy (NCBI): domain Eukaryota; kingdom Metazoa; phylum Chordata; class Actinopteri; order Cypriniformes; family Cyprinidae; genus Sinocyclocheilus; species Sinocyclocheilus anshuiensis. Next base: position 287,893 of record NW_015551077.1, on the reverse strand, counting down.
ACATATTGTGCCTTTAATTAGTCATAAACATGATTTTTATTTCTTTTTGCATCATGGCAATTTACTTGTCTTGAAAATAAAGTCACAATAATGTTTTTATGCTTATGTTTTAATCATTTCTTTGTAAATATATTAACAAAATAAAATACGCTAATTACTGTATTATCAATCATTTTCAATTATACTATTGTATATATTGCAATTATTTCTCTGCAGGAACAACACATGAAAATAAATTCATATTCACTGGACAGGCATAGTTTAAAGGGGTCATGAATTGAGAAATCAACTTTTACTTGAGCTGGAACTTTCACGCTTAGTAACACATACAGCTGTTCCCTCACCACAGTGCAACAGTGAAAAGGGACTTCTTTCAAACAGTGTCGCGTTCCGAACGTTGTTTAATTAAGCGACATACACCGCTATTGCGGTATTTTAAAAATTCATATCATAACAAAAATAAACACCGGTATTCGGTATGAACCGGCACTACTTTTCATATATAAGAGATCATCGTACAAAAAGAATATCCTGTAAATTTCAGAACTGAAAATGTCCTTGTTACTGAAATAAAAGCTTTTATTGACACCAGGCGCAGCGAACGACAGATCCTGGAATGTGCCTACCTATGACATAATAGTACACCGCCTCCACAGAAGAAGATCAACGGCTAATTCTGTAGCCCCGCCCACTAATTCGCGCATGACATAGTAGGGTAATAACTTAAGTGGCACTAAACCGGATCGAGCAACCAAGCAATAAACATGCCATTAAAGATCGCAAAATATTGTGCAGTGCCTGGTTGTGGAAGAACACAGTCGCTGCATAACCTTCTTTCGGATTCAAATATTAGGAATGCGTGGTTGAACTTTATTTTTAATGAAGTTTCAGCTCACGCGAGTAAAACATTGAGCGTTTGTTCGCTTAATTTCACCGCGGATTCCTTTGTAAACAAGACACAGGTCGATGCTGGATTTGCAGAGAGACTGAGATTAAAAAGCAATGCTGTGACGTCTATATTGGATCCGAAGGAATGGTGCAGCACACTTATGTGAGTAAAAAATATTTG